>NC_048900.1:1657444-1803755 GCF_011077185.1 Oxyura jamaicensis | reverse complement strand
GCCCAGCTGAGGGCCGCCGCCCGCCCGCTGCGAGGCCCCGCGGGCCGGGCCCGGCCGCCTGAGCGGGGCCGCTCCCTTCCAGGGCCGCTTCGCGGCCCCGCGCCCACCCCAGCGCCCGCGGCAGGAGCAGCGGCCGGCTGCGAGGCGGGGACAGAAGCGGGCTGTGCCCCGCACCTACACCGCCAGCGGTCCCCACGCAGGCGGTTCTGAGGGCACCCTCCGCGCCCGAGGGCTTAACGTTCCGTTGCTAAGGCCGCGGAGGTAGTTCCAAGTGCCTGAATTAACACAGAAATAGCGTTGATGCATTCTTCTCAAAGTGGAGTGCTTTTAAGAAAGTGTTCACGTACCAGCTCGCAAAACAGGATCTTCCTTATTAACTAGGTCATTGCCAGGCGCTGTGAGCACCACACGAGTATAAAGCTCTGTCAGACGCTAGTCCTTTCGCTCATTTTTGCACTTCTGTAGTCTACTCTGTCAGAGGAAGGTGTTGCCTGCCTGCCTTTCTGCACACAGGAGCTCACTAGCACAGCATAGTGAGAACCTGGAGTTAGGGAAGTGGCACCCTGTCTGTAACTGAGTTTCTATATGCCATCAAAGCCCGGGGCCCCCCCCCCCCCGGGGGGGTGGGGTTGTTGGGTTTTTGGACCTCTGACGCTATCTGAGTTTTGGCTTTGCTGAAACCTCTCAGTAACAGCTGTGGAAACAGCACTGAACTAAATTTCGGCCTTCCCGTGCCGCACTTCACAAGGCAGCGAGTAAGAGCCTCTTGTAGACTAGGTGACATCTTTGCTCCCAAACATTTCAAGTTAGTGGCAGAAGGACTCCACCATAAAGCACATTTCTCCACAGAGTCTCCACTTCTCTCGAAGTACAGTGTGTTGTTGACATCAGTAAGTCGCTGTCTCCCCAGTTTCCACCACCACACGCAACCACGATCACAACCTCAATGAAGCACACACTCTGTCTTTAAGTACATTACACTGTGGACTCAACTTCAGAAAAGCAGAACAAAACCAGAATATACTCACAACAGAAGTCCACCATCTAAAAAATTAGATACCCACAGTGGAGAGTTAAGAAAATAAAATAATAATAAACTAATTCAGAAGTATCGCACCAATGCAAGTACTGAAAACAAAAGAAAGCTTTCAGCAAGAACACAAAAGACTGAAAGAGAAAATAAAAAACATGAGGGAGAAAATGAAGAGAAACTATGCCCTGTAACATTACATAGAAGTGGATACACAATACACTTTCTGTATCTTAGGAGAGGTTTCTCAGACTTCAAGCAAGATTTGTTGAATTTTTCAAGTTAAGAATGGCTCAGAAAAAGGCATTCCTTGTTCCCAGCCACGTTTAGCCCTTCCTTTCTACCATTCAGTGGTAAAAGCCATCCGGTGCCAAACTAAAGCCTCCCACCAAGCCCCCATTGTCTGTTCTCAAGCAGTTGGAAATCTGACCTATATAGCATCTGACCCCAAATCAGGTTTCCAGATACTCCCAGCCTGAGTCACTTCCAGACAGATCGACTAGTTAATGAGTAATTTTCTACACTAACAGTGCAAAATTAGTACTCTGAGAATATAATTGACAAATGGCACAAAATTCCCCTTAGAATGTGACAGGGGAAAAACAGTAAAAATCACTGCACTGCTTCGTATCTTCTTTTAGTAACTTAAACACTGCATAATACAACAGAAAGCTTAGAGAAACACAAGCAATTCTTGTGTTTGGAAGTCAATGGCTAAGATATAAAACAGCAACTTCCTCTGAACATGCTAAGAGAAAGCTCCAAGCTTTACTATGCAGTTATTGGTTCATAGGCACACATATAGGATCTAGAACTGCCATATTAAGGAGCTTAATTGCCTGAATCAGTATTCAAGGACTGTGCAATGCACCACATCTGTAATATACAGATGACCGTAGCTCTCTATCCCAACAGCCTGCAGAAAAGCGTTTATGTCCTGATACGTGGTACTACAGTACAGTACAACACAATTATACCACCTGATATAAAGCTAAGTTTTTCCTCAATACACATCATTTCAAGTTACATTCCTGGCCCCAGCGAGGTCCTACACAGAATTTCACCCTTCAGAAATCCAGCCAGTCTGGCTCAGAGCTCATACTCACTCCCCACATTCTTCCAGAGAAATGAAGATGTAGCACACAGTTTCACGATACCCTACTGAGCCAGCTGCTTCTGAACTGAACCCAAGGTAAATTGTCCTTTTATGATGTGTTTATTATTACAGGTATGTAAACTACTACCACATTAAGAAAAAAAATCACAAAAAAAAACCAAACTGTTTCTTTCGTTTATTATGAAGTACCAATACCTTGCATACAACATGCAATTTATTGCTCATTGACATTATTGCATATATCAAAGGAAAAATAAACAGCCAATTTAACTTCATGCGAGCTCCTAAATTGTTCAAACAAAACAAAGAAGTGCTCTACAATATCACTGAAATGCAAACAAAAATTCTGAACTTTAATAGTAAAAAGTAAATTTAAACCCATAATGTTTCATCATTCACTTTGCAACCCATAATATTTCATCATTCACTTTTACCTGATTACATTTATAACCAACCTTCAGAATTATTATATTGCATTTTTTAAAGTTTGTGTGCAGCGATAAGGATTGCTACTACGATCAGGCCACATTACTATTTTAATTTAATAATGTGATCCTAATATTTTGTGACAGTATTAGTCTTTACTGCAAACCAGATTGTCATGACTTTCCAGAAATGAGTCCAGCAGAATTTTAACTCTTCATCCTTGCTCTGTGTACAAATTAGCTGTAACGTATTTATCAAATTTCTTTTTAGACACAAGATTATATAAACATGTTTGAATTACAGACTCCATTACTCATGCTTAAATCATAACTCATTTGTTCCCAACAGACTGTAATTTGTTTTTGTATCAGTTTAACTGTGCTTACATGTTAAATTGTTCTCTGTATATAGGTACCCATAGATATTAAAGAAAACACTGTTTGGTACAAGCATGCTAGAAACCAACCCAGTATATTTGGGTGTATGCATATTAAGTGTATAACATATATACCAGAGCTCATGATTACCCTTGTCCTCCTTCCCCCTACTGTATGATGGATTTCTCCTGTGAATCTGGAATAGTGTTACAATAAACAAAAGCAATACATTCTGCATTGCACTCAAAATGTTATGCTCTGTATTAGAGCTTAATATTAATGTGTTGCTTTCAACCTAGCAAAAAATTTTAAATACCAAAATTTAAGAACTTAGAAGACAATTTACATGCAACGTGTTCCACTTGGGTGCAGATTCTCATATACTTAAATATTTATAGGCTCATAAAAGCATGTCCCATCCACAAGACAAGTACAATTTTTGACATCCCACGCATAGATTAAAAATAAAGATACACTACAGAATACTTCATTCGCTTTTATATTTTCAATGACTAAGGAGTTATAAATAGCACACTGAATCATTATAAGGTTGATACCAAGGCATGCTGAACTCTTCATAAATCACTCCCTTAAAGACATTTCCTTTACATTACAACTGGATTAAAAATTTATGTACATTGTTATCATCAGATGCCCTCTCGGTGCAGGACACTACATGATGAAACTGATCTCAGAACTAATTTTGACAAAATATTTCTTATACCAAAACAATACAAGTCATTCTTTATAGCTACCTTCCACTCTTTACTGAGCTATAAAGTGCTTGGTTATTATAAATAGAGCAAGAACGCCAAAGGAGGTAGCTAGTAGAGATTTGTAATGGATAAGAAAACTTATCGAGTGTTACCATCTAAAAGTACGATTTGATGCTTAATCCCAGAGCTCTAAACATCCCAAGCAGCACATCTTTATTTCTTTTTCTCTCCCATAAAGAGACCTTTCATCAAGTTGCTTTCAGAAAATCTTATGACCTTCACCTGTACAACAGAGATTTCACCCGCGTTTGGATGAATGTTGCAGTTTGTAAATATTGATCGTTATTTCCATTTGACTGGTGCCAGATCTCTGCAATGAAGCACTGTTTTTTCTCCAGCTGTCAGATACATTCCGTATATAGAGATGCTCTACAGAAACTCAGCCTTGTGGAGTTCCTTGTAACCCGTTAGTGAAACTGTACAGGAGGCTATTAAAAATATGAGAGGGCT
The DNA here is from genome assembly GCF_011077185.1 of Oxyura jamaicensis. NCBI lineage: Eukaryota > Metazoa > Chordata > Aves > Anseriformes > Anatidae > Oxyura > Oxyura jamaicensis. The sequence goes on along the minus strand of NC_048900.1, from coordinate 1,799,579 downwards.
GCACACACTTGAAGTCTTCTACATTTGCATTCAACATCTGGCAATTCTAGTCCCTTTCTACATGCTTTACTGATGGCTTTCCCCAGCAGTGAACACTGCAACAGATCCTAAGCTGGAGTAATTTTCAAGCAGCCCTTTATTTTCCTCTGAATGGCTCAGCAGAAGCATTACAAAACAATTTAACAAACTTCTCTATTAAATGATCTTTCACAGAAAGCTTGTATGTACATATACTTACACGCGAGTCCATGAAGTCCTCTTCATATAGCAATCAACAATTTATAAGCTATTGTATACAGCTCAAAAATAAATGTAAAAGTTTTATTTTGCTCTGTGTACAGAGATACAGAAACACCTAACCCTTTCTGCTACTTATCGTTCTTCCATTGTCCCGGCAACAGCAGCAGGAAGACATCTGGATTCCTGCACTGTGCGCTCTCAGTCTCCTCTGCCTCTCCTCTCTAAACGTGCTTGACCATGTTTGCTCACTTGTGTGAGCTTTTACTTACAGGTTCATATTAATTTGACAGTATGACTAATCCTCTGCCATAATTTTTAATATAAAGATGGAAGTAATTCTCTTCCAGACACTAGTTAATTTGATTTTTAATAAACACTAATACAAAATTTGGAATTGTTAAGAATTTATATAAAGTCAGCTCCTCTCATTTTTCCTGCTCACAGAATATTTTCCATTATTCAATAGATTCTATTTTTTAAGCAATTAGGTTATGAAAGCATTGGGCTCACCCAAAATAGCATGTATTCACAGAGGTAGAGTAGGCTTCAGGGATGGAATTTGCATCACTGAAGTATGCATACAGATACCCATTGAGCATCCCTGTAGTGTAAGGCTCTCAACTCCACTGAAATCCGCAGGAACACTCACCACGAAGATGAGTATTTGTAGTACATTTCCTCTCTGCAAGTTCTGCTTCCACAAATCAATTATAAAAGCAAAACCTGACCTACCATTCCCCTACAGTAGTTCTGAAAATTGTATTTATTCATCTTCTGATGGAAAGTAAAGCCATAAAAAGGGGGAACATATTCCTACACGTAGCCTCACTACTACAAACACACTCTCCCATGGTCACCGTGCTCATTTAACGTCACCTGGTACTGAGGAAGATTGAAAAAAAAAAAAAAGAAAAACAGGATTTTTGAATATTTTACAAGATTAATTCCTTCCATTCAATATGTCCATGGCAAAGACCCCTGGTGGCATACTAAGGGTCTGCTTTGCAACAGAAATGTTAAAATAGAAGTTTCAAGCCACTAAAAAAGCAATATTACATTCTAAAGACAGTGTTTATTACAATGCTACCAATCATGCACTTACTTTTTTGCATAAAAAAGCAAAGAGGCAAGTTTGCAACATTAAATGTTGCCAATATTTTAACAGCTTTTAACTAAGAAAGTGCAATTGAAAAATGGGTGCCAAGGCTATCTAATTTGCTGTATTATAAGCTTTTAACAGCAGGCAGCAGTGCCCTGTGCTAATGTATTCATTACAGCACAACTTTACAAACTGTTTACTACAATCCCCACAATAAAAACAATAGTATTTAATATTGTTTTCCATTAGAGAGGTGCCTTCTGACACACAGTAGATGCATCGGAACATAACCGTAATTCATTAAAATATCAAAATAGGAAATCAAAACCAAATGCACTGCAAAGTATTGTTTTAATTACACTAATTTTGTGCAGCATTCCAAAACATTGCATGTTCTAAGATAATTATCCCACTGCCCTTCCATTCGGGATTGTTGCCCAATGTGCATTATGCAGGGCTGTTGGGTTTTTGTTGTTGTTTGTTTCCCAATCTAGTCTTAGCACAATCTTCTTATAGCTTGACTTTTTCCTATAATACACAAGTCTAATTAGAAGTGAAGAAAACTGTTTTAATGAATGTTCTATACTGAAAACAAACAAACAAAAAAGATACCGAAATATTAAAGATGAATGCAAAGAAAAGATGAATTTGAAAAGTTTTCATGAGCTATCATCTGAAGAACTGCTTCAGCTCATCTTCCTTATCAATATTTTTCATCCTACCTCCAGAATCCAGAAAAAGGATGCTTCTACCTTCAAACATATTCTCCATGATGTTTGAATTTTGTTAATTTGCAATTTATTTTAGAAAGGAACAATTAAAAACAATGCCCTGATCTAGTGACTCTAACAGCACATGAAAAAGGTATTCTATTTATGCCTTTAAATCATAAAGGTAATACAAGCAGAACCTTTGTACATACCCTAGGTTTTGCATTAGATATGTCAAAATCACTATTTTAAAAGATAACAAGTTCTGCAAATGAACATAAAGGGAGTCTGCTTCTTTCAGTGAAATGGGTCGCGGAATCAATTCACAAAGACTATGAGTTTATTGGTACCCAGGTAAGGTTTTGCATTCATTCATTAAAAAAAAAAAAAAAAGGCAGCTAAATAAATTAATTGCTAGCCTTCCCAAGGCATAAGCGGATTTTCGTTGACAGCTTTGTGAAGCATTATTAAGAACAGAACCCCCAAAATAGAGTTATTGGCAATCCTTGACATCTCCCTCAAGAAAACAGTACTGGAAACAGTATGGGAAAATGCCCACTGGGGAAAAAACAAACAAACAAACAGGCAGAAAAAAGCAAGTATTATGCTACCCCAAACAATGCTCCCTGACATCATTGTCACTGGGAACTAAACTCATCGCAGCTGCCTTGGTTATAAGGCACGACATCCCACAGACTCCTGCTGGGGTCTCACTGACATCTGATTCCTGGGGGGGGGTGCGGGTACCACAACTCTGCTTCTCACCCAAAAGCATCACAGCATTGGTGCACTGACACCTTGGTCTGCAGAGCTAAGAGCTAATTGTTTCACACAGCTTTGTTAAAGGGAACAGGAGCAAAGGAAAACAAAATATCCTATGCAGGGTAAATACCTCCTATCTTTGTTTAAACTGCTACAATAGTTGGTATGTGCACTGAAGTACTGAGTGAAAATGCATACTGCGGGCACACCTTACCAGATGATATAACAAAGTGATGTTCAAAAATAGTAATAATAATTTTTTAAAAAGGAAACAAACCTAAGTTAATCGGTCACAATTCAGATATGATCCAAATAAGCAAAACTAAACCAAAACTATACATAAATACAGTTCTAAATCATTTTTTTAAATCCTCTAATATTATAATTTAGTTTCTGGAGCATTCCTAGATGGTAAGATTTTTCTCCAATGTCCTCCAAGCCTTTAGGTTTGCAGGAGAGCAGTGAGTACCTCTGACAAATACATAGTTCTGAAAAATGTGCCTACATGTGTCAACTATCATTGTACAGAATTATGTTACAGCTTTGAAGAAGTTTGGCACAGTTAATTCAAGAATATTTTCTAGTCAACAGCTCAGATGTGACTAGCAAGGAAAGCGTGACAAAAAAAAATTACATCAGATGGGTCACTTCTGTGCTAAAGTCATACTGTACGTTACATGGCACATATACAGAAGAATTGTATCTTTTTACAATTGAACTTCACATCCCAAAAGTCAATGGTTAAAAATACTCTCAGCAGAGTTGCAGTGTTTCTCAAAGGCAGCAGCAGCAAAGGAAAAAGCACTCCAGTAAGAATTATGCTGTTTCCAAACAACATTTCCTATATCATCTTACAAAATAATTTCCATGGCTGACTTAGTAGATATAGTCTAAAACAGCAAAAGTGAACCCTTTCCATAAAAATCAGAGAATTTTAACCATTGCTAAGGTGTCTCGTATGGGCTTATAATACAACATTTTAGATAAAATTATTTAATACATTTCCCAAAACGGTTTGCATTCATACAAGGCAGAACAAAAAGCAGTAAAAGACTTCACAGAATCAAAGCTAGATTTTGTTTTCCTTGCAAAAAATAAAAAGTTTTCAAGAATGAAATCTTGATTGTTATTCCTAGAAGAAAACATAGAAACGTGCCAGGAAAATTGCACCATATCAGAGTTTGGGGAGATTCGTTTCTGTTTTTTAAAAAAAGAGAGACGTCAATATTCACTAGTTTTATAAAACATTAATCTGAGAAACCTGAGTGAAACACTTCAAACACACTGGTGGACAACAACCAAGTAACCAGTCTGCTCCTTCCTCATGTCAGTAGTTTGTTAAGTGCTAAGAACACACACGTAGCATTCATTTCTGTGAACTTTTGCTTCTATTCCTCACTGGATAAGATCCTTAAAGCGTGGCCTTGGGTGCACAGGCAGTGTGGCTAGGGAAAGGTAAGATCAGTACAGAGGTAATACCTTGTTTCCTTAACAGGAGCTTTTCATGGCAGAAATGTGCACTGGTTCAGTGAACCCAGATTATTTTCATAGCAGAAATTTCATTTTATGCATATGATCTCTAGTCAGATTTTCCATTTTTGTGACTTTTAGCTTCCTCCTGTCCAACAAGACAAATAACTTTGTAGCATCCTTTTGTAATTTTGACCATCCACATCAAGTTCATAATATCCAAGACAACGCTTGAGATAATCCAGGCGCTCTGGGCTGCAAACCCTAACCTCTGGAAACCCTCAGTTCCAAATGAAGCAATGACCCGGCTGTAATACATAGGTATGACGGCAATCCTCACCACGAAGAATACAACTGTCATCAGCACACCATTGATGATGTTGGCCTTTGAAGATTTGGGATATCCCAGTACTTCAAAAAACCACCTGCAAAAGAAGTGTACACACAGATGCCAGGCAGACTTAAAAGCCATTTCAGTAAAAATGATTTTTATTTAATTAATCATGTATTTGTAATTGCTTCTAGCTTCTAAGCTATTGTTTGCAAATTGCACCTGTAGCAAGGTGGGAATCAGGCTCTTCTCCCACGCACCTAAAGATAAAATGAGGGGAAATGGCCTCAAGTTGTGCCGGGGAGGTTTAGATTGGATATTAGGAGAATTTTCTTCAATGAAATGGTTGTGTGGCATTAGAACAGGCTGCCCAGGGAAGTTGTTGAGTTGCCATCTTTAGAGGTCTTCAAGAAACGTCAAAGTGTAAAATTTAGAAGCATGGTTTAGTGGTGGACTTGTCAGTACTATGTTAAAGGTTGGACTAGATGACCTTAGAGGTCTCTTCCAACATGAATGATTCTATTAAATTCTTCTGCTTGGCTGCATTTTTTTCCCTAGTTGAGAACTGCATGATACTGAGAACATTACAGCAATAACATAGAAAATCCTGATTCAAATTGTAAACCAGTTCACAAGCAGTGTGCATTTCAACGACTACCGTGTTATTCCACTGTAATTCACATTTATTTTTAAAATCATAAATACAAACTTATTACTTGTTACTATAATTTGCACCAATAGGCAACTCGTGATATTTTAAAAGGTTTTTAAAGCCTACAGCGATGTGCCAATATGGGTATAACTGGAGAAAAGGGTAACTGGACATCTGCTTAGTGATTTTCCCCTCCCAGCAAATTCAAAAAGATAGAACTCAGTAAATCACAGCGATCGTGAACGTTTTACCCATCACAGTTCACAATTAATTACATAAATGCTGACAGTACCATAAAAAGATCTGAATGTTTGGCATGGAGACAACCTCCAATTAGATAACCCTAACAACACAGACAGGAAATACAGGGAAAATACTTCAGTTCTGGGATCAGAATATAATTTGATATGTTAATATTGGGTCTTTTTTGGTAACACTAAGAATGCAAACAAAAAACATAATGTAAATCATTACCCACAACTTGCTGCCTTATGGATCTGGTTCTCTTCAAATTCAAAGAAAAAAACAATCATGCCCTAATGAGATGACATCCCTTAGTGCAATGGACTTTATCATCTCCTACAGAGATTTCCATTTTTCTCAGAAAGCAGTAAATGTGGGTTTTCAAGGACATGGTCTCACCACCGGCATTTTATAACATACTGCTTTTAATTAATCTAAAAGGTTAGCAGCTGCATAGGTACCACTTCAACATTTCCAAGATAGATTTCATCTTAATAAGACAGTTGGGCGAACACTGACAGGGACATGAGTGTCAATATAGAAATCTATAGGATAATACCACCTTCAGATTACAAAGCCACCTTCAAACCCCCTTCCCCCCCCCCCATCCCCAGTTTGCTTACTCTCCTCTTCGTTGTATCACTAAAATAAGCTTAAAAGAAACCATGTCTCTTCTTTTCCCGACCCACAATATTGAAGAAACCCCTACTGAAATGGCTGGCTTCTACTATAATAACTGACTAAACACCCACACTAATGAACAATGTTGAATTTATGAATTTTTGTCATTCTGTAGTGTCACAAAAGTTTAGCATTTGATATGAAGGATTGTCTACTCTAAAAAGGAACTCAAGAGTGAATACACCGGTTATACTGCTTGCAGCTATAGCAGCTGAAAGTTTTCATAGCAAAAGAGACTTCCAGGTAGTAATCCGTAGTTGTATAAGTTCCCTTTTAGCAGATGTTCAACGACAAAAATCTTTCAAAGTGAGAGAAATAACCATACCGAAGAAAATTTTAAGAGCTGTGTAAAAAATTCCACAACTGCTTACCGCTGATTGACAAAAGGAGTGGAGAACTCTGCAAGCAGACGGAAGTTTCCAAAATAGGCCAACAGACCTTTGCTCTAGTTGGACAAAGACAAAACAGACATAGAAAAATCAACAATCTAGCAGATAAACCTTGATTAAAGCCTTCAAGTATACACAGTGATAAAATGTCTCAACTGCTTTATTAAAACTGACAGTAAGCAAGTTCGATAGCTGTGGCAAACTTCCTTAAAATTTCAAAATTAAGTTTTCGACAGAAGATGCAGCTGTCCTTCAGGTATCTTAAAGAGCAGTTTTTTATTTTAAATAAATCTTCAAAAAAAACTTACAGGTAAGTGGTAAAGGAAATCTAGAGAAGGCTATCTAGAGAAGACTGGCACAAGTTGTTGTAGGTTGTAACTACAATGGCACTGCCCAGGAGGATTATAAATATTCTGCATTTCTCACGTTTAAACAAACCCAAACAGAAACACTAAATGGAAGAAAAACATCCCTGTGTTGTTTTAGAAATGCGATTTGCCAACATGTAGATGAATTGCTGGCTCTTATTTGGCAGCAGAAAGGGCACACAAAGCCCTTAATTCTTCTCTCCCCTCACCTCAGGGAAAACCTATTCCACCGGTTCTGTTGTAGCCCCTGCCATATCCCCCGGGCCGGAAGAAGAGCGTGTCTTTTTTTTTTAAAATGCTGGTATCCAGATAACAGCATGGTAATGCTGGTATCCAGATAACAGCATGGTACTTTTACACCGATACACGTTGCAACCGAACGCTTCCCTCCAAGTGACAAAGTACAGAAACTTCTGTCTTATCTTTCAGCTGGGCTGTGTGCCGGAAATAGCATCTCATTGCATAATGACTGGGTAAGCAGCACTTGGCAGGTAGAGAGATAAAAACATTTCAAAAACAAACTCAAACAAAAACCCTCAGCCATACCACTGAACAACCCACGGCATATGTCATCATTGCTTTTTCCGCCACTGAAGGGATTACCACCCACTCTTTCAGGCATTTCACATAAGTTAGCACCACAGCAAACAGAAAAAGTGTTCATAATCAAATTCTGTCCTAACTGCAAGAGCAAATTTCTAAATAAAATACGTATGAGTAACAGAGTGAGAGTAAGGCATAGACACCCGAGGGCAGAGTTACACACGAATAATAACTACTTTAAAAAAAAGTTTACACTAACACTACAGTATTAACTCCAGAAACAACTACTGCATTTTCTGCAGTAGGGATTACCCCGGTGATGGTATTTTCATTTCTCTAATATTCAGCTCTAATTCAGTTTCATCCGCAATAACAGTAGCAGATCTTATTATTTTTAGCTAGAAACAGAGTACTGACTTGTCAGGGTACTTCATTCCCTTTGAACCGCTACATGGAAAATCTGACAGTAATCTGATGTCGTGACGTATTTTTAATACTGCAAGTATAGGATTTGGGAAGTAGGTAGGGAAAGAAGTGTTGTAAGTGATGTAAATGGTATTTTGTAGAATGTATTTATTTATTGAATGAGCTTTTCAGAAGAAATTCAGCAGTCTTACTCTGGAGCTCAGTGGGATTTCTACCAAATCACATAGGCATCTTTGAGCAATGCCAGCAGCAAAGTAGCAAAGAGTAACTAAGTTGGTCTTCAGCCTAGAACAGTACCTTTCTCTTTCCCTGTTCTCGTTAATGTGTGCCACAGATATTTAGGGATATAAAGAGTTAATCATCATCAACTGCTTCCCCAACAAAGCAAATTTAAAAAAGAAGTCCCAGAAAGTCAACAGCAATCTTTATAAAAAATACTTAACGAGAAATCTCAGACAGTTATAACAAAATTTAAAGTTAGCCTATACTAAACAATGGATATGGTCCCTTTATTAGATACTCATGAACTTCATGTAATAGTACATTTTTCAGGTCGGTGTACTAATATGACATATTAACATGTCAGCCGTTCAGTAACTCAGAGTGGAATACATTTCAGAACCCTACCTTCCATAACAGTACAGTGTTTGTGTCTGGGTGACAAAAACGTGTGTAATAACAATTGTTTTTTTCTTTTTAAATAAAAACCCACAGAAAAAAAACACTTCCAAAAGAGCTTCCAAATGACTGATAAAACCATTTATAAAGTAATGATGATTGAAAATATAAATATGCCTTTCAGAGGTAATATACCAACCAGTTTAGAACTTTAAGCATTAAGCAAATGAGATTCATAAAAGCGTTGTCTTCAATCTCATCTGCTTTTTACGTTGCTAGAAAATACAGTACTCACCAGTACAAAGTAGTAAGCATACAGAGCCGCCAAGTGATGTATTACAAAAAATTTGTCACCAATCGCCTTCCAGTAGTAAATAATAAGCAACAAGTCTACAAAAAAAAAAGGAATCATGTTAAAGAACAAATTAGTATAATACACCATTTAACTGAGAATAATGTTTCTTTAAGTTTTTAGAGGTATGAATGCAAATATATGGTACCAGTAGAAATGCAATTAGTTATCTCTGAAGAGAACACCTTTATGCCAAAGGCTTTCCTTTATGTAGGAAAAGTTCTGACACTGCATTAAGCAACGATGTTCTTCCAACCGTTGCCATGAATTATTTTCTGTATCAGTGGAAGTACGGGAGCAATACCTTTAGCTGAAATACTCTGGAAGGAAAAAGTGGATCCAAAATCTCATAGCAAGACTTCACACTTATGAATCCACAAATTTGGAAGAAGTGACCCCCAAAATATAAGGGGGGTGGGGAGGGAAGGGGCATAGCCAATGTACAAATGCATACAATAAATGCAGGGGAACTTGTCAATCAAAAAAATTGTATTAGCAAACAGGGAACCATTAACCAAAATATTTTGCAAGAGCCCCTTGGAACGAGAAGTATGTTCATCTTAATCAGACTTTTCCAATTACTGCAAAAGTGATACTGTGGACCTGAGCTAATGGTGTAAAGAAAGCTTTGACAACCAAGTTTTTCTTGCCCTGGGGATAATTCAGAAGATTTTTTGTTCTAAACTGGAATAAGCAATTTCTGCCTCTACTTTCTCCAAATAAACAAACACTTGGTACTTTGAATGGAATACTAGCAATCAAGGTTCAAAATCAAAGACCTTACCCCTATGCTTTTCTTAACTCCAGTGAATGCCTTGATCTCTTTTAGATTGGCTGTCCTCAGGCAGGACTCTATATTATCTGATACAGCTGCTCCATTTCCTATTAATAATTTAACTATGTAAGGAAGTAAAAGAGAATGAGTGGCCAGGTTCAGGTCTCTGTTCAAAGGCATTCATTAATTCATAATGAAACTCCGGTGTGTAATTATTCAGAAACAGACACCAATGAATTTAAACACAGAAGATGAAGTTCCTCTCACAGACAAACCAGAGACTTAAAAAAAGCCACACTTTACCAGGGTGTGCTGATTACCAGATTATCAATTCCATTACAGTGAGAAACCTAGTGTGTAGGATAATCAAGTATACAGGCCAGTCTCTGATCAAAGACTTCATCCAAATACACAGTTTTCCCTGAAAATAGTCCAAGTTACAAAGTTTTCACTTTGGTAAGTCAGTATTCCCCCGACATAATACAGGTTCCAAATAATTTTGTAACAAAATTCCCATGACAATTTTAGCTGACAGTGAACAATTAAGAACTCTAACATATCTAAGGGTTAATGCAGTATTAAGAAATAATTAAAATTTTGAAGTTTTATACACGATTACATTTTGTCTTAAAATGGGACTATTAGGTGGACAGGTGAGATCCTACGACATCATTTGCCTCAGCTTGTATTAAGGGTTATTAAAATTCTTCTGCCAGTTTTTTCAGGTGTTAAGAAGAAACATACAATAAAAGTGCTCCAAGTTCTAGGCACTCTGAGTGAGTGAAGGGCAACCACTTCAACACCTTCTGAACTGGCTGAAGTACAAAAAATTAGTTGGAGTTGGTGGCTATGTACCAAACTATCACAAAGCCACACTATGGCACTTCCTCAGGGCTTGGGGAGACATCATTCCTATCTTTCACATCCACAGGCAAGATCCTGTGATCGCACCACAACCCACAACTCCATTACTATGCAGTTTCTGCTGTGGCTTTTAAAATTGCTATATACATATCACGTCTCCAGCGTAGTGACTTAATATAAATATATAGGTTAAGTGCATTATATAGACATTGCATAATTACCAGAAATGAGGTAGCCTGTGGTAATAGCAATATTCAGTTGCACAATTGAAGGGTCACCCCTGTGAACATACCAAAAATGCAGTTATAGCCTTTATAACAAGGTAATTTGCAGAGAACATGCGGATATCAAGCATCATTACTTCCAACAAGTCACGTAATATTTGGCCCAACAGTAAGACATTATGACTTTTGGCTAAAGATGATCCTCGTCACAAAAATGGATTCCTTTTTCACCCAGATACAAAACACCTATCTACTAGCTCCCCTAATCGGGACTACCTCTGGCTTTGGGGTAGAGACCCCAATAGCCTTGCTGGAGACTAGAACCGAAACCCAGCGAGTACCCTGAGCTGGCTTCTCTGGGCAAAGCGAATAAAAGCATACAGCCCAGGCAGCGTCTCAGCGCGTCAACTGACACTCCGCATCTCCATTTTTGTTCTTCTGCCAGTATGAAAACTTTGTTGCGCATGACAAAAATAACTCGCTCAGCTGATGCTTTTCACATTTGTAAGAGGATGGATGCTCATAGAAATAAACATAGAAAGAGACACGAAAGGCATTATGTGCCTGCTCTTTGAAGCCAAGGAACCTTCCAGCAGAAATGTTTCTGGCATAGTTTCCCACCTCCTGTACCTTCCATTTTGGTGCCAAACATTCAGTAGGCAAAGCTCTTAGCAGCAAACATACAACTTCAGCTCCTGCAGGATGTTCAGCAAACCCAAACTTGTGAACACAGCTCAAGGGGAGGAAGCATTCACATCACAGTAAATAACTTCTTTGTTCCTTCTTCCATTGTCCTCAGAGCATTCCTACTTTGAGGAGTTTGGTAAGCAATTCTCTTTCTCTCTCCATAAAGATACGTATATATACACACATATCTATATTAAACTAACTTGTGTAACTAATCTAGATGTGCTTTGTGTACGTACAAATTTAGCTTCAAGGGACAGATCTACAGATTTATAGAAAGTGGGCTGCCCAGGACAGGCTATGAAAGCAATCTTGGTTGCAAAGCTTTTAAGAAAAAAAAAAAAAAAAAAAAAAAAAAAGATAAACGTGTTTAAATCAACCTTCAATACAAAGTCCACCCCAGCTAGAAAGCAGTAAAATGCTATTACTTAGCTATTACTTCTTAATCCTACTGGAATGAAACAATGGGAGAGATTTCCTGTATTATTACAATCTCTTCTCTCAATCTCAAGTTTTTCTTGGTGTCTAAAACTAATGGGTTGCTTGAGTGAGAGGGTAGCTTACAAGAAAATGGAAGGACTCACAACAACAGAATTTTGCCATGAGCTGAGGAGAAACATTACCAGGAGAGCCTGGAGCTGTGTCCAGCTCTTAACAGAGGCCATACAATGGGCTCTCTTAACTACAATCTGAGATGAGCATTTTTCACAGGCTTCAAAACCTGGTTTCACGTAGGCTGTGGGCTAAGCGCTTCTTCAGATGTAACTCTTCAGAAAGTCACAGCTAGATGCAGAGCACAGACAGATGTGTTCTCACAACTTCAGGCAGTGTTTGAATAGTTCCAGCCCTTTGTTAGAACTCCAGGCTGCAGCAGTGGCAACACCAAGCCATAACTTGCGAGCACGCCCAGATCAATTCAGCACAATCACCCAGATTGAGCCTGCACTCAATATCCTTCATTTTCTTATCCAGAGAAGACACAAAGGTCTGAGCGTATGAAATTGGTTCCCCGATACTGGTAAACAAGACTTAACTGGAAGAGACACCTCCCTTCAGCCTTCCCGTGAGAATGATCACCTTGCAGCAAGCCCTCTCTAGGCTTGCTAAACCATCTCAACAACGCACGCTGCTGCACTACCCATTTGTCACCTTGCAATACCTTCAGGAAGAGTCGGTCCACGTCTGATTGCCAATTAATCTCAATTAATGGAAAATGCAGAATTTAGTCTAAAATGTTCTGGATTCCTGATCTGCTTGAATGGGAAGTGCAACAGAGCTTATGAGCCCTGATGTTTGCAGCCAAGTTTTGATGCAAGCGAGTGCCAGGAATGACAAGCAGGGAGTGACCTGAACAAGAAGAGCTCTCTCGTTTGTGATTGCTAAGGAGCTGTGCATGGCAAATGAGTACACAGGAACACGCACGGGCAGACATGACCAACTTTCTTTGAACTTTTCTGCAGATATGATTACACTAGGTAAAAAATATGCTAATTGAACATCAGACTTCACAAAGTTTAATGATTTTAAAGTGGACAGTTGCATGAAAAACCCTGCCCTTTTGTGAAGCTACAGCTCAATTCACTTATTTACGCCATCTCCCTCTCCTTACCTAATCTCTTCCACCTCCACATTTTCTACCATGTTATTCTCAACACCTCAAAAACAATTTCTACATCACCTATGTTACCAACTCTGTATTGCATACAGGAAACAAGGCAAAGTGTTACAGGAAGTCCTAGACCATCAAAAAACGTGTGCATACACAAGGCTAATGAGCCTTTCTCATTTATGGATGCTCTAGTCTTCATTATCCTTTGTTAGGTTCTACAGTATCTAGTTTTAGGCATTACCTCAGAGCAATACCACGTGCTCTCTCCATTGCACCCAAAGCCTTAGCAGGAGTCCTGATCGTTTCCCAGACCTACAGGTAGCAGCAGCAGCATGCATTTAGGCTTCATATGAGCTCTGAAGTTGGGCTGACAGGTTGAGACTCAGAACCTGTGACTTTCCGTTACAGGTAGAGATAGATAGAAGCTCTGCAGAGAATAACTGGACATGGTCGTACAGTTGACTACACAAAGATGGTGGCAATAGCTACAGGGAAAGAGTGCCCATATCAAAACCTTCCCAGCAGTCTAATGTTGGAGCACCTGAGTAATGTTCTCAGGCTACGTGAGTGCAAGAGAGCTGCATCAAGGATTCCTGGGCATTTACTCAAAAACTAGACTTTACTCCATCAACAATAAGCTTTCAGATCAGAATACTGAAATCTCTAACTTAACTTTTCTCAAACTTTGTAAGAATGAAAAAAGTTAGTTTTCTATTTAATTTGATTTTTTACTGGATTTATACCAGCATAATTTAGTAAGCGTGAAGACTATTTATCATCACGAAGTGGTTTTCATTTCTGCCATTCATGATTTCTTTTGTACTGCTTAGAACAAAGCCTCCTCAAAGAAACCATGATAAAAGCTTGTATCTGATAAAGCTTACCACAACACATACAGTGAGCAAGTTATAACAGCCTTTTCATCATGGTTAACAGATCTCGTAAGATATTCAGTGCATTTGGTTTCTCTAAAGATACTAGTATATAAAGAAAAAAATCCAAGACAGCCAGCAATTTAATCCTGTTTAACTACATACATGAGAGGCCAATGTTGTTAAATTTGTGTAATGAATGAGTGTTGCATTTATGAAAGCCACGTAACAAGTCAGTGGCAGAGATATGATCAGAATTCGTAGCTTCAAGCACCCAATTCTGTCTAGTCCACACTGCATTTCCATTAGCTTACAATATCAAAAGAGCAGAACAAGCATCAGGTGTTACATTTCTCTAAGTTTAAGCTGACTCAGAATTCAGACCTTTGACAAGGTTAAAACAGCAGCCTCTGACAGACGTATAAAATTAAACTTAGAGTAGGTAATCACTCTTCAGGAAAAATACGGCCTCTTCCTTCCAGGGGGAAAGAGTTTTCAGAGGGTAATGTGTGAGATGTCAAAATACCAACTGCAATCTATAATTAACTAACACAACAGGCATCTTATATCCAAAAATAAGCATGAAAAAAAAAACAATATAACTCAATATAACTAGAAATCACTAAAAGATGAAGCTGAAAATAGAGTATTTGATAACCAGAGGAAATGTTAGAAATTTATTAAACAATCCAATTCCTTGTGAAAACAGCATCATTTTCATCTTCTTTTTCTTAAAGAAATATTGGAGGAAGCTTTTTGAGAGGCTGAAATACAAACATCTAAACTCATCACTTTCTACGTATATTTTTAAATATATAGTAGGCCCCACTGGCTTTTCCTTTTTTTTTTTCCCAAGACTATCAACAGCATTTCAATTTTGCTATAAAATGATTATACTAAACAGCATAGTTCCAGTCTTCTCAGCTTATACTTACACACTCAGTTTTATGGATTAGTAATGGAATTTGCTATTCCAAATCAATTGCCTCTCTGTGAAGTGGCATAGAAACAATAAAGGCAATAAACTACGGGATTAGCACTGACAAATAATTTGGAATTATCACGTAGTACAGACAAAAACAGACACATCACAACTGCATATTTTAACAGCAAATACAACAAATATTTCAGTAATTAATAAACAGAAAACTGTTTTCCATTCTCAGTTATGTTATTTCACTGCGTAAGAGCAATATATACGTAAAATGTCTTACCAGAGATGGTCAGCGTTAACAGCATCATCGTACAACAAAATATAGAGACAAAACCCACCAACCACCAAGGCATGGAATGTGGACACTGTCCTGAAAAAGAGATCACAGTCACAAGGAGATGCTGCCATTCACAACTTCCTGTACTGTACTTCGTGGAGGAGACATCCAAGTCATGCTCAACTGCATCTCTTCTTTATGCTGCTACCAACAACTCATTTGATGGCAGGTGGGAAAGACAGTCAAAAAGTAGAAAATATCTATTAAATAAAGGCGGGGGGGAGGGACAAAGGGATGCATTGAACACAAAGTGGGGTCTTAAAGTACAGTAACTGAGATCTACATTTTTCCCCCGATTATCCCATATATTAATGAGTCCTCACAGACAATATGACATCCAGTTTTCAAACAAATACTTACTGCACTGCACCACTTGCTGGAAAAACTAGAGGAAAGCACCTTGCATTTTATTTTCAGATTGGCCCATGGGTGCCACAGCAGCCGGCTTCTCCATCCTGGCACCAAGTTACCAGATGGCCCAACACACATCTCCTGAGACCACGTTTTGGAAAGAGGGGCATTAAATTAAAAGTCCTATCAATGAAAGTTTCAGAAAGAAATGCCAGAGCACTTGAAGTAGATTCTGGCCCTCCGAGAGAAACCTCATGTAACCACAAGCTACAGCTGCTCATGTGATGTGTAACAGCTGCAGGTTCCTACAGCCAGCCGCTTGCAGCCTTCCTTGCGCCGTTTTATACTCCTCTTCTCTTACACAGAATTGCAGTAGTCAGGGTTGCCTTGCCCATGCTCTAGTACTACATAGCCATGCCCAAAGACATCAGCACTGAGCATACAGGCTGCAGGTGTAACGCAGATAAACACCGGAGGCCACCACGCCTGGACAACTGCCTGCCCTAGGGCACAGGAGGGCTCCTGCCAGCACGTGGCCAGGGCCATGCCGCCCCTGTGCAGCCCCGGCGTATTCCTGGAAGGGAGAACAATGCGGTGGGCGCCGGTCCAGCTCGGGAGCCTCGTTCCTCTGGCCAGGGGTTGAACACTGCTATAAGCAGCACCTAAGTGTGCAGCTACTGACTGCCTTCCCACTTCCTCAGCGTGACTGGGAAGAAAAAATGAAGCGCCGAAGTATTTTTACTGACTGATGGATGGTATTTGAAAGATGAGAACTCTGAGTTAGGGCTGAGCAATCAGAAACTCCTTCGCACCACATTGACAGCAATACGTACACACACACGTGCAGCTGCTGTTACTAGTCTTGTCTTTGTACTATTGAATAAATGTATTTTGAAGTTATTCATAGTTTAAATGTGCATAAATCACTCTCCAGAGTCTCGACTCTACCATGCGAGATATAAAAAACACCTTAATTCCTGCAGAAGACTTTCCAAAGTAAGAAGGGTTCATCACCTTTAGTCTATTTCCCGGGGCTGTATTATCTTCTGGCATTAGAAGATTCTATCACTTTTCATGAAAGAAGTCTGCATTTACAATTTGCTTAAAGAGTGTATCATACGATTTTCAGCAGCTTTTTCAGAAGTGTTCCAAAAAACTGCATAGAGATTAATACAATACGAATATCCACGTGCAGCATGCTGGATGAAAACATTCACTAACCATTATAGCACAGGATTTTTTCCTTTTCTTTTCCCCCAAAGAAAGAAAATTATGTTATCAGAGCCTTAATGATAATAGTTTAATTAAAATGTCAACCCCTGCAACACAGAATTACAGAAGGAACTTTGTATCCTTGTTCAGCATACCCTTTGCTTTAACAAAGCATGGCATAGAAGATTAGTGTTTAAGAAATACCCGAGGTTTTTGAACTTTAGGAGAGGAAATGCTGAAAGAAGTACAATCTGCCCTAGCATATAGTTCATTAGTTTGCAGTTGCAGTTTCTCTTAGGAGTGGCTGTTTATTCAAACCTTAGTTTGGATAAGCTTACAACCTATACACAAACACAGCATTTAAAGAGAAAAAAAAAAAAAAAAAAAAAGAGAGAGAGAAAGAAAGAAAAAGAGAGAAAGGAAGGAAGAAAAAAGAAGAAAGCAGATTTCCTCCTCAACTTTGCACTTTGAAGTTTCTCCACAGAAGAAAAGACAGAAGGGAAACAGTGCAACACTCCATTTTAACATGGAATCTAGGTCAAGCTATCAAGCTCAGTACATTTCCTTGAAATTACTGTCAAAGCTTGCATCCTTTAACTCCTCATTAAACTGAAAAGAAAAAAAAAAAAAGTTGCACTGGTAAGTTGCATGCCTATTCCTTTACTACCAAACATACATATTTTTACAACTGCATAATAGCAATACAAGTATTGTAGAAGGGGTGACAGGAATTTATGCCCAACAAACAAGAAAGTTATACTACATCTGTGTCAGAGTGTAACTTCTAACGCAATTTGAGAATCTGCATACATAAGATCCCATAATCAGTTACTTATTGGCTCTTAATTCTTGGAAGGGCAGAATGAACAAATCCACAGCATGGAAAACACGAACCAGAGCTGCAGTTCAAATGCTTAATTCAAAAACCCCTCCAAACTAACAATGTATTTTCAATGCTACAGCTCATTTCAGACAGATGCCCTGCTCCAGACCCAGCTGAGCTGCTAAAAATGCAGAACCATCCTCTGTGCCAGTTTCCTTCAGGACTGCCAACAGAACCGGCTGTGTGAGCACTCCCTACATCAGTTCAGTGTAAGACAAAAGAGCAAACACCTACTTTTAAATCACTTAAGCTAACCAAACTGGTTTTAACAGCAGATGGTAACGTTCTCCACCTGCATAGCTATATGCAGGACACATACGCATCCATCTATATTCTGTGAATACACAGAATACCCCTAGGGGCATCTTTTGGTTTAAGTGAAACACTGGAGTGATGAAGCAGTTTGACAAAACACCGCATTTGGTCAGCAGAGTTAACAGTCCTATAGAAACACAAGCCCCATTAGCCGTTCTTTCACTTCATACCCTCCTCAGGTATAAAATCAACAAGCTGCTGATGAACCATGCTCTGCGTTTCATGCCTTCTAACTCCAGAACTCAGCACAGACATGAGTCATGGTCCAGTGCCACACTAACATCTACATCCTGCTATAAATTCCAAGCAAAATTGCAGAAAGAAGTAAAAAAGGGTACAGCCCAAGGTGCTTTACCAACCTGAGTCGTTAAACACCTTACTGCAAAGTAGCCCAGAGATTACAGAACAGCTTATTTCCAGCAGACTTGTGATCTGTGAAACAATTTGTATGTTGTTATGCAAAGCACTGCAACTTAGCATTGTGCTACCAGGCATGGGATACGTCCTCAGAAACCCTATTATGCAATTCAAGGGTCACTTGACGTGGCTTTGAGACAAAGGTTCAGCTCCAACATGATAAAAGTTTAGTTTAGTTTCCTTGTCAACCTTTATTATTGATTTTGAACACAGAGATAAACCTAAGCTTGCACTGATATCATGAACTGGCAACCTAAAGAGATGTTCTAGCAGGTAAACACTTATTCAAAGATCGAAGTGAAATTAAGATGGTGCCTCTAAAAGCACTGCAAGTGGACATTTGCCAAATGGACAGACAAGAGTATTTGAGCTACTAATGCTTCAGACACCAGTGGAAATAACTTTAAAAGTATCTACCTGATAATGCCTCTGAATGGCACAGGGGAGGACGAGTATAAGACTAAGGCGCTTAGAACGCAGTTACAGAAGTGCAATACAAAATTCTGAGCTCAGAACTTGAGAAACACCTGAAAAACATCTGAACGTTGCAATAGGCTACTCAAGCATGAAGTTATACTGTATCAATTCCTTTCAACTGTAGAAGCTTGTGTATAACCTTTCAGAGTAGCATATTGCAAACAAAACCTCAGTGACCTGTTTGCAATCACTACCCTACACTTCCTCTGTGGCTTAAAGGTGAGGAAAGCACCCATCCCGAAGAGATTCACAGGACTGAACAAGCTGCTACCAGCGCTCTGTCTGAAGGCCAAGTGTAATACACCTGGATATATCCCAGTGACAGCAGTGAAGAAACACAAAGGGGATGGGGAAGGGTTTTAGGGCAAGTTTCCAGAACTCCTTTCCAAACACTTACGTGGTGTCTCATAATGTCCTCCTCCTCCTCTTGCAGTCCCCTTCCCCACCAAAATACCCACGTAGCTGTCCTGTAACTATAGCATAACGCTGCCTCACCACAGTGCTACACTGATGATTCAGCAAATTTCTATGAAAACCCTAACTTACCCAAAGCAGGCTGTAGTAGTAGTTCTGGGAGAACAGAGAGCAACTTGCATTTAGATCACAGAATAAACTGAAACATATGTAATTTTCATTTATGTTTGGGGAAAAGAAATTCTGTACTTCTCTAACTAGAAGCGTCAGAGAGAAACCATTTAAAATTAATCCACCTTAGCTTAGTACCTGTCAGTGGTCACTGTTTTCTTTTTTAAACTTACTTTGTCATTTGCTTATCACTGTCTAAACAAGCGTTTATCATACAAGTGTTAATGTTCTGTGCCTAAGCAGGGGCCTCAGCATTTTACCAGCAGAATTTGTCATGTGTGTAGAACTGTGATCATTGAGCACGTTTAACTAAAGGACATTATGAGCAGTTTTAGACATATACACACACAGGTGGTTCAAATGTTGAGAAGAGCAGATAGTTCATTAGCTGTAGTTTGTTCTGAACTCTTTACCTTGAATTCCATTCGATCTTCCTTTTTTGGCTGAGATTGTTAAAACCAGGTGTTACCCGTGTTGATAGCCAAGAACTTAAAACGTGGAACAGGAGCTGAAACGTGGTAAAACTGGCAAGAGCAATACCAATAGTCAGGTTGCTGAAGGAAGCCATTGTTTTTCAGCCTGCAAAGAGAAGCATCAGGTAATTTCAGTCCAGTGTGTTATTGACAGGTAACTTATCAACAGAAATACTATTCACTCAAAACATAAAAGTATCCCCAAACTTTTTTTTTTTTTTCTTTTTTTAACTGCAGAAGCTGTGGTGTTGTGGATTTTTGTTTATCTTTGTATGGTACGCATCCAACTTGAGCTTCCCAATTTCTGCTACTGGATCCTCCCTGCCCTGAACAATGGAAGTGCTGCCTCAGTAGCCCCTGCTCCTGTCCCAAGAAGCTCCGAAGTTAAAACCCATCTCACCCTTAACAGATTGATGGCTACCAACAGGATTTTGAAAGCAATGGTGAAATCCCATAAGCATAGCAGAGAGATTTCCAGGCCAGCTGAGAAGGCTTCAGGAAGTATCAAGCTCACTGCAGCTTTGTTTTTGTACTTTACAGGGACAGGAGCTCTCAATTTGCACTTTTGTCCACAGCCGAGGGCTTCTCCTTGCCGTAACATGCAGGCTATGGCATTTGAGCTTTTTTCTTTACATGGAAAGCTAAACTTTGTGCAGTTTCTGAGCACACTGAAAAGCTTCCTATCATCAGGGCTAATGCATTTTTCAGATACTCTATTGTCTAGCTACTTTACGAGGCCTAAATCAATAGCTGAACAATTCCAAACACAAATAACAGTCTGTAAATACTTGAAGTCATCTCTCAGAAGCCTCCAGTACTTTGCAAGGCAAAATGGTATTTTCCCAGAAGTCACAAACTTCTGACATATCTCTGGTTTGACGGTGTGGAGAAGTGTTTTATATTCCATGACTGACCAAGGTCACAAACTCATAAAAAGTCAATTTCTATTAAGTTGAACAGAAAAGGGGAAGAAAGCCACAAACAAATGGTTTGCTCTAAAATAACAATTTTAGTTAAATCACAATATAACTACTGTCACTCCTTTGTTGTTTTTTTTTCTGAAGAAAACATCTAAAAATAGAATGAAGACTTAGAGGCTAGCATAATTTGATGCTATTACAACAACTAGTGGTGGCAAAAACTGACACAATAATATAGTACACTTGTGTCCACATTCAGTTCACACGCATTATACAGTGAGGGAATGTGGATAAGAGTTTTAAAACTACATCTGCATTGCAGATAGAAAGAAACTTGAGCTTCAGGGAGAGACAAAAAGAAATAAAAGTCCATTATTTACAATAATAGCTTCTAAAAAAAAAAAATAATTACAGCTCAGACACAAGCAGATCTCTCAAGTGAAACCCACACCCATACCATGTGGATTTCAGGAGTGTACCTCAGCCCAGCCTTAATCCAGTCCTAGGGACCCCACACTTGTTAGATTGCATTTGATGTGCTCTCTGGGTGCATCTTCCTGCTCAGAGCAATGCAGAGGGAAACCTGCCTACTACCCAACACAAACCAAAAGGCAGTAAGTGCGCATGATGCAAAGATTCAGTTTGTGAAGTGCACTTTTACTCCACGTTAAGATTTGAAAGTACACAAGCTGCAATGCACTGCAACAAGGTTTGGTCCATACCAGTTGTTTATCTGATGACCTGTGCTAGTTCAGCAGCATACCAGCCTTTTGTACTTTTTAATGCTAGTCTACCTGAAACTTTCAAATACTGTCTGAAAGTATTCAAATATACTTCAAATACCATCCTGAAAGTTCTGCATTCTCTCGATTATGTTTATAGAGTTCTCCCCATACTTTTCCATTTGCCTCCACTGCCCAGGAGGACACAAAGCACACCGCAATGCAGTTTTTAGTACTGGAGACAATGGGTTCAAAGTCTCATTTTCTAAAAACTTTCCAATTTGAAGGAATAAAACAATCAGTTTAGTTTTATAACCTCCAATTTAAGCCCACTGAAAAACATCACATGGTGCCCATTCCAGATGCTGTGCCAGAACTTTGTTACTATTACTACAAATGACAGATGTAAAGTCCTCTCCTGCACCACTTCAAGTAAGTCTGCTTGATTCCCAGTGTGTGAAAGAAGCCAAAATGCATGTTGAAGCCGAATCTCCTCAGAAAAATATCAAAGGCAGTGAACACGAAACACACCTACTTTATCCTTTTCACCAGAACGTCAGCAATTCTCATGTCACAAATTTTATTCATCTGCCATGACTACACTAGTACCTCTGACTTTTAAAGACACTAACAATTTCTTGGACGAAAGAAATCCATGTTTTCTTTTGTTCCCTTAGCACCAGAAGGTTTTAGTAAGTAAGTAATATTTCAGTGCATGGCAGATGCTCATTTCAGTACAGATTAGGGAGTTACACCAAAAAAACAAACAAAACCAAAAATAAACCTCCCAACCATCATCCCTTGCAAGAAATGAATCAAAAGAGTTGCTTTTTCTTCTACAGAGATTGTACACGGAATTTGTTTTAAGAAAAAGCACTTGTGTGGAAAGTACATGATCTGACTTTCACAAGTATTACGTGCATACACCTCTCAGCACTTTTAGTAGCACGTACACAAAGAACCATGATGCCAGCAAGGGAGGAAGGTATCACAGCAGCAAAGAAAGTCACCTGGCCCCTACAGTTGGTCTGACAGGTACTAAGAAGAGTTTTGCAATACTGATTTCAGAAGGCGATTTCATACGTGCCCTATCAACACACTACTCATGCACATAAAGTGACAAAGTCCAGGAATCATTTCATACTTTACTTTGGCAAATTAAGAGCACTGTATTTTAATTCAATTCAAGAGGACATAATGTTTTATATGAGACAAAAGAACAGTGCATCTATAAACATTTTATTGTATTTCTAAGTTGTTTTCAGCTATATCCTGTTTAACATCAAAATTAACTGCTGCTTACCAGATTTCAGTTTAAGTAAGCAGAACCATTCACTTTGCTGAACTAAACTTTATCATTTAACAGTAACATAATACGCTTCTGATTACATATTTTTTCTTTGTCCTGAGGAAAAAAAATCGCTAACGTAAGTCAAAAGTGGGTTTCAACTCTGCTGTGTTT
Organism: Oxyura jamaicensis; assembly: GCF_011077185.1. Classification (NCBI taxonomy): domain Eukaryota; kingdom Metazoa; phylum Chordata; class Aves; order Anseriformes; family Anatidae; genus Oxyura; species Oxyura jamaicensis. Next base: position 1,776,576 of record NC_048900.1, on the reverse strand, counting down.
TTCTGCCCCAGCATCTTCCCATGGCTGTCCAGCAAAGTCCAGTCTAGATACAGAACGTCATGGATTATATATGAGCTGACACTTTATCCCTCAAACTGCATAGTCATTGATTACCATTCAGTCAGCGGATACGGTTTTTGAGCGACTGGAAGGTGGGGAAGGGGGTGTTAGTGTAACTACTTTGTAATTCAGCAAAAAAGTAACGTATCAGGGTTGGTTCTTCACCATTAGGTATTTAACAGCGGTCTTTCCCTTGCTAACCCAAAATTGCTGTCTTAACCATTCAGCTAGACAGTAAGTACAAGCGGTCCCAACTTCACTCTTCATCTTTTCAATGTAGCCTTCATGTAAATAAACATCATCAAATGCTTGAAACTAACAAATTTCAGCAAGGTATTAGTTACACGTGTCTAGCACAGTATCAGATTGCTCTGTTGACCCCACTAATCTTGAAAAAGCTAATAACGGAGCTTTTCAATAGTATTTAGAAAGCGCGGAAAATGCAATCTTTTCATCCAGTATTAACATCCTGTGGTTTTCCTGAGATTCTTTAGGATAAATAAATAAATAAGAGCACTAAAGTTACATATACGTATATGACGACTCAAAATCCATTCACCTCAGTGTGAAACCATTACAAACTTCTAATAGAAAGAAGTCAGCACTTAGTGAGAGTATAAAGGAGTTACCAAGCTTTTCTACCATCAGTGGCATTTGGTGTTTAGGCTTTCCCTGCTGATACCAATCTTTCACAACACAAACATAAGACATGCTATTGTGGAACCACAAGACATAGTATGGAGGTGCAGAGCAAGGTGTGTGGCCCACAGCCCCTATATTCTTTAAGACTAGAGCGATCAATTCCCAGCCGTGATTTGGTGGTGAAGCCACTAGCGATATCAGGACGTCCCATCCAGCCCTAAGTTCTCCTGATCTGCTGAAAAATGAAAGCTAAACCCAACCTGCATAAAAAAAAACTTGCCACAATAATATACAAACAACTTGGTACTAGCAACTGTTGGCTCGTTTTACAGCAAACCTAATCCCGCAACACCTGCAATGCTCCAGTGTTGCCACGTTGCCGGTCCCCGCCAGCAGCTCCCGCTGCCCCAGCCACGCTGGCCGTACCGCACTTGCTCTGCGCCTTGGCTCCGTAACAAGTGCAGGACGACTCCCGGCACGGCAGCACCACGGAGACACCGAGACAAACCACAACCACCAGAGCCTAAGCCATCCCCTCCTCTCCTCCGCAAGGATACCGAGCTCAGCCGGGATCCCGGAGCACCGAAGCGATGCCGGCGGCCACCCGCCAGCCCGGGCAGCCCCGCGCTGCGGCGCCGCTCCCGAGACCTCTCGGACAGACACGGAGGGGCAGGGGGCGGCCCCGGGGCGCGGCGGGCGGCCCGTTACCTGCTCCTGGGGCAGCCCCGCGGGCAGGGGCCGCCGAAAAGCTCCGCGCACCGGGGCCGGACCGAGGGAGGGGAGGGCAGAGGAGAGGCGGAGGCCGCCGGCCCGCCCTCCGCGCCCGGCAGCGGGGCCGCCGGGGCCGCCCCCGCCGTGCCTCCCCGCTGGATGCTCCGCCGGCGGCGGCGGGGCTCGGGTTACGGCAGGCGGGGCCTTAAAGCGGCCCAGCCGCCGCCGCCACCGGCTGCCGGGCCCCGGGCGGCCCCGCGGGGCCGGGGGCCGCCGCTGCTCCCCCCCCAGGAGCCCACTCACCGCCCGCTGCGGCTGCCGGGGCCGCCCCTGCGCTGCGCTGGACTCTGGACCCCAAATCCTGCCACATGCGGGCGGCTGAGAAGGGTTCACGCGTCGGGGAGGCTGCTGCGGGCAGCGCGCCGCCTGCACTCCGCCCTGCGGTGCTCCCGGCCCCGCGGCCCCGCACGCTGCCCGGTAACGGGGGGAGGGGGAGCGCACCTCCTCCGGCACTGGCTGCACGGCGAACCGGCGCTGCTGACACTCGCTGTTGCTGAAACCAACCGCTGGGATGTGTTTGGCGAGTTTTCATTTTACATTTTTTGAATTGTCACCTATTTAGAAAACCAAGCAAAATTCTGCCAACACAATGAAATACTGTGATGATCAATGGGCTTATTTAACTTTTTCCAGGAAATGGCAAATTTTACGAACTAGAAAGCGTAACGGTCATCATTCCATTTCTTTTTGTATAATTTGACTATCATATGCATCCCAAACCGCTTCAGCTTCCATTTTCCATTAAGGATGCCTCATCTTCAAGATCAAGAACATCTAAGTTCTCTTCTCTAAAACAATTAACATTAAAGGCATTCAGATACACCTTGCAATGAAATAAGCTGCACATGCCCAAGAAACCATTTCCCGCAACTGCCTACACTGATCTCTCTTGCAAGATGTCCCCCACGGCAGGAATGCAAAGGCCTAGATCCCGAGCAGAAACCAATGTTGCCTTACCACCGCCGGCCGGAATGCAGGTCTGGATATTGAGCCATTGAGCCATTCCTCTGTGGAAACGGCAACCTGTAGGAGGTGGGCAGGGCACACCACCAGCATCTCTCATTGTTTCAGGCTACTTCAGCTTAATCCATTGCTAAACATATAAATCATCTGCCGGATAAATATTTGTGTAAAGATGAGAACTACTGAAGTTTGACTTCCAATGGACTTGTGTCTTACGGCTGATTGACTTTTCTGAATCACAAGGCACACTCAGCTGAGTAAAGCAGGAGATCCTGACCCTGCTCCCAAATTCCTCCATTCCAGAAATGGATAAATACAGCAATAGAATATAAACACAACTTAATGAAATTGGGATAAAATCCTCATCTTTTACTCTGATGTCCTATCATTTCATTCTTCATATAACAAAAGATTTCAACCTACTTTATTTTATGTCTGCAGTTTCTAGCAAAACAGAACGGTCATTACAACCTAAGAACAGCATGGTGGAACCACAAACCACTTTCAGGATGACGAAGTAGAATGTTTTAAGAGAGTGTTTTCTTCAACAATTCACCTTCCAAAGAGCAGACCTCGCTTTTTGTTTAGTCCAATACCACCAAATTTAAAATGTCTTTATACGTACTTCTTGCTCTCTCAAGCCGTAACAACCATCTTCCATGTGAAGGAGCAGGAGCCCCTGGGGGTGACATGGGGCCCGTGGTGCCAGGGAAGGCTGCAATGGCTGTTCTCAGGCCTGCAGGTACACCGGGACAGGCAGGCACCGGCAAGGACTCTTCCTGCTCGCAGTTCAGAGCCAGAGGCTCTGACCAACAAGCTCTGGCACATTCAGCAACCTTGTTTTAGGATGTTCTTTCTCCTGACTGCCTGAGGTCATGATCGTTCCAGCAGAGCACAACTATTAAGTAGGCAATTTTTTAATACGCCTGTTTATGACCTGGAGCCTCTACCTTAAAAGCATGGTTGTACCTAGCAGCAGGGTAAGGCAGGCAGTTAAGAGTGGAAATATCTTAAACTGAACAGATAACTGTCAGAGCTCTAAGCCTCAGAATAACTCATCACCATTGTGCAGTTACAAGGCTAGGAAGCATCCAGAAGACAAACCAGATTCTACCCAAACCTCTGCATCAGGCCAGCATAGCATGCTTCTTACCAAATAATTCCTCTGGCCCTGTGTGCTGCGTGGGTGAAAGAAACTAGTTTGACCTGCCTCACTACTCTCACCGTGGCCCTTGATAAGCACGTTGTTGAACACGCAGCAGATGATGACCAGAGGCAATACTGTCTCTCAACAGCCCAACAACACGTGCTCGGTTGAGCAAAGCTAGGGAAAGCTGAGAGATGGTGATGTGCTGAGAATTCCTGGCTGGTAGTTGCTCTCCATGTGCATATAGTGGGATCTCTCTCAGCTTTTTGATAAGGAGAGAACTTGCAGATAAAAGAGAACTGGCTAAGGAGGTACAAAGGCATTGTAGTAGAAGGCTGTGGACATGTTTAAATACAGCTACCTTAGGCCCAGGTTGTCTTTGTTTGTTTGACTGTCCTCTTTTCCAGCCAGAAATGCTCTCCAGGAGGATTTTGAGCACTGCCTATATATCTGGGATTGCTTATATCTAGTAATCCTACCAGGCTGGATGCTACTGCGTAAGTGCGGCAGCTTCAACTTGGACGTCTTAAGTCCAGCAAAGCCAAAGAGGTCTCAGCACAAACACACTATGCCCATGTTGCATGGGCAAAGAAATTCCAATGAAATCAAGAGTGTTCTCATACTCTTGTATGGTGTTTCATGAATCACAGAATATCCTGAGTTGGAAGGGACCCACAATGATCAAGTCCAATTCCTGGCTCCACACAGGACCATCCAAAATCAAACCACATCTCTGAGAGCGTTGTCCCAATGCTTCTTGGATGCCGGCAGGCCCGGTGCTCTGATCACTTCCCTGGGGAGCCTGTCTCAGTGCCCGACCATCCTCTGGGTACAGAACCTTTCCCTCACACCCAGCCTGACCCTCCCCTGTCCCAGCTCCATGCTGTTCCGTCAGGTCCTGTCGCTGTCCCCAGAGAGCAGAGCTCAGCACCTGCCTCTCCACTCCCCTCATGAGGGAGCTGCAGGCCGCCATGAGGCCTCCCCTCAGCCTGCTCTGCTCTGGGCTGAACAAACAAAGAAACCTCACCTGCTCCTCATAAATCTCCTCCATACCCTTCACCACCTTTGTGGCCCTCCTTTCAAGGCTTCCTAATAGTTTTATGTCGTTTTTATGCTGGTGGTACCCAAGGCTGCACACAGTACTCGAGGTGAGGCCACACTAGCACTGCGCAGAGTAGGACAATCCCTTCCTCAACCAGCTAGCAATGCCGTGCCTGATGCACCCCAGGGTACGGCTGGCCCTTTTGGCTGCCGGGGCACACTGTTATTCATATTTAACTTGCCATCAGAGTCCCTGGGTCCCTTTCCACAGGGCTGCTCTTCAGCCTCTGTACAGATAGCCAGGGTTGCCCTGTCCTAGGTGCAGAATCTGGCACTTTTTCTTGTTGAAATTCATGCAGCTGGTGATTATCCAGCCCTCTGACTTGGCAAGATTTCTCCGCAAGGCCTCTCTACCATTAAGGGAGTCAACAGCTCCTCAGAATTCAGCATCATCCACAATCTTACTTCTTAGTAAGTTTGCATTGACCCTGCATCCAAGTCATTTATGAACTTACCACACAATTACTTTCAGCATTTACAGTAAGTCCTAAAAGTATGAGGCTTATTGATGTATCTTGTGCATCTAATTTTTGCATTGAAAATACAATGCAAGGCCCAAGGGTGGGGTAAGCAATAACCAGAGTAGTAACACAGCCAGTGGGTTGCTATACAGCAACCATGGCTCAGCTTTCACAGCTTATGCACTGTTTCCTCACTCCCTTGTGATGTGCAGCCACCATTCTCAAGCCGTTGTAAAGAAGTGTTGCCACCAATAAATGGTAACTGTCAAGAAGTTCCCCAGTAACAAATACAGCTTCTGGAGACAAGCTTCAGAAGGGAAGTAAGGGCAATAGGGTTGCTATGGTGTGGTGTAAAACAAAGACACAGGAACACAGGGAAAATATATTTCCATGTTGATAAAAGGGCAGATATGCTAAGAGAGCACGGGGGTGGGGGACAACGACATGGAGGTACTACAGTACATTTGCAGGTAACAGCCTAATTCTGGTGGCTTCAATTGGATCATTTTATTTACACTATATAAGAGAAAACTGGGCTTTGCCTTTCATCTTCACTTTAATTACAATGAAACTTCTTGGCTATATTGATAATTTTAAGCTTCATGCCAAGTAGGCCTAAATATTCCATAAATGAGGAGCAAAGCTGGCTGAAATGAAGTGGGTCTGCTAAGATGGGGTAGTAAAGAGAAGGCAGTCCAACATAAGTTGAAGTCTGTAGTAACCCATCCTCAGCCAAGTTGTACACACCTGTTCCATATCCTTCTCCTTCTGTAACTGACTTTCAGGGTAGCATTTCAGACATGGTAAAAATTTCTTGTCAGCTGACTGCTTGAAACTCCTACTAAAATCTGTGAGAGAGGTGACCACGAATAGAAAACTACATGGCACCCTTTTCCAAGTATGCCTGTTATTTCAGAACTGTGCTTTCTCAGAACTGAACTTACCTCTGCCAAGAATCAAGCTTTTATCATGGTTGCTGTACTGAAAAGTGAGGCATATGTGAGAAAGCAAAATACTTCTAGAGCAGTCAAAAATATTTTGGTTGCAGCTTTGAACTTAAAACATAACTAACCTTCCTGTCTGAATTTACCAACCGTAGAAAGAATAGAATCTTAACATTTAAAGAACAACCTGATCAGTTTATGAAACAAATTATATAACATTGTGCTGTAGCAGCAGTGGATTGAACTCAGTGACCTAAAAAGTGCTCAAATTTATTTCCATCTTACAAAGTTCCTATGTCTACCTGTCAGCAGGAGGAAGTATTCCCAGAAAATCAATTATACATGTAGGCAAAAATATCATGGAGAAGAAGGAATGTATGAAAGAGAAAGCACAATTCTCCTTTCACAACGTTGTGAATCAAGAGCAACTCCACTGAAGCCAACAGTTACACTGGTGTGAGTGAGAAAAGAGCCAGCTCCATTGTCTGAAAATTGCTCATGCCACCCCTGGAGTCCAATCACAGGAACTGTAGGCAGCTAATATTACAGCATTTAATTCAGACAACCCATAACTGAAAAGACACTGAAAAGAAAGGATCTGAATTTGGTGTTAGCCAAAATAGCTGAAAAATAGCAGGGAAGTAGTGAATGGAAAAAGAAAAATAAGAAAAACAAAACAAACAAAAAAAACCACTGCATTTAAGAAAAAAAATCCCTTCCCCCCCCCAAAAAAAAATTGCATGGAAAAAACGACTGTTTCTGCATGCTTTTTGTTTGTATGTTTTTTTGTTTGTTTGTTTGTTTTGTTTTTTTTAACACTCTGCATGCTCCCAGTTAATAGCTGTTGAGTTGTTTGCTTGCCTGAAGGAAAAGTGTAATCCTCACTTTCCCACTTTTTGTATGTTGATACATACTTTGTTATACCTACTCAGACTGAGCGCTACAGAATGTGAATCTTACCTTTTCAGCACATGTCACTGTATCATACCTTGTCACATTTTCAGGTAACAGTGCACTAAATATCTTAATTTCCCCGTGTTAGTTTACTTCTTCCAAACACACCCTCCTTTTTTTCATGTCAGATCAGTTAGTTGAGCTTTCTCAGCTCCTGTCACCTCCCCATTTGAAACAGCATTTCTGACAGCAGTACTTACTCTCAGTGATCAAACAAAGGCTTGTTCTGGAAAGCTGTCTGGTCACTAACCTCTTCCCGTATCTCAGCCTCCCTTCTTCAGTTTTCTTCCAGCTTTTCTGTCTTCTCTTCTCCATTTATCTCTCATCACATGCTCTTTCATCTAGTTACACCTCACCTGCAGCATTACCCTCTCTATTGGTGTTACTGTCCTGATTATAACCATCCAGAAGCTAGTGAGGACCTGTAAAACAGCACATTGTGAGTTTATTATTCTGCATTACAAACCGTTACACTGATGTACCTTGTCAGCATTATGACAAAACATCAAACTGCATTAAGACAAATGTGCTGAATGTGATCCACAGAACTTTCAAGAACACCATCTCTCTCTCTCTCTTTTTCTTTTCCTTTTTTTTTTTTTTTTCCCTCCCCTTTTCCAGGTCACTCTTTTTGGCCTCTTTTTGCCTTTCCTACTTTATTCTCTATTTTCTTAGCATCCTTCCCTTTTATGTCACATTTTCTTCCTCCTCACAGTCATCCTTCCTGCCTTCCTTCACTGGCCACCTCACACTCCTGCCTGCATTTTCTTTCCTCTGATGCACCCATACAAAGGGCTATAATAAAGGCAGTACTGCAGCTTTGTTAAATGTGTCCTTTGCTCTTTCAGAAACAATGCTGCACCTGGGTGCATCCTTGGGATCTGCTAACTGAGGGTCTAGAAAGCATTCCATTCCCAAAGGCTTAAACCAGACAGCTCCAAGAGTAGCATGACTCCTCAGTTCCCTAATGGGTGAGATGGAACACACCAAAAGCAGTAGGAGGAAGCTTGAAATAATACAAGACTTGTTTTATTCACATGCACATATTTCCTTTTGCATTGTGGCAGTTGAGACTCTTAGCACCAAGAGCCCAGTAGAATTGGGTAGTGACTAGAATTGGTAACGTCAGAGCAGCAGAAAATGAAAGAAGATGTACTTTGTAAAGGCATACAATTAAAAAGCATTAAATTGGTGCCAAACTGTACTAAAACCAAACAAATTATTTCCCAAATATTCAAAGTGTGAAGGGCCAGAAAGCAATGTCTTTTTATTCAGACTGTCAATTAAAAATTAGCATAATTTAAATAGTGAACAAAATAGCGTACGTTGACTCTAGTTTTTTTTTGTTTTACGCATCAGCATCGGATTTTCAGAAGCAGCACATCAGGTAACAAGACCGAATGCACACTTGGGAGTGTATCACTCATCTGTATGCTAAAGACAGCTTCCAAGCCTTGCTTACATCAGTTTAAACTTTGGCACTCGCCATAGCAGCTGCACGGCATTCAACTGTGCTTCTTTCAGAACGCACCATGGTGCAGAAAGAATGGTTTATTAAGATATTTTAATGTCAGATGTATTAATTTGAAAAGGTTACGTAGTTTCCTATGAATGTCTCTGTCAATTTTCAAGATTTTACAAAAATTTATCTATCACTTCTAGTGATTTTTCCCTCCTTTGCTGCTCTGTGAAATTCTTGAGGAAACAAGGAAGGAAAATTACTTAGTGGCACAAAGAAACAATGAAGCCTCCTGCACACTCACATCATGTACGTCTAAATACTGTTGAAATCCATTTGAAAAATCTTGAGTAAGAAAATAAAATCATTTTCCACACAGTTCCCAAATACAGTGCTCATTAAAATTTGCAACAACTATATATTTTCCAGAGAACAACATGATTTTTACACTGTTCTCTCTTCAGTACTAAAACTTTTAAATCTCATATTTTGGGGTAGATATTAAAGTGGTATAATTTATCTGCTTAGGAGCCTCAGAATGAACTATTCTTCCTTGCTAAAAGATATTATAAGCAAAATAAAGACCCTGCTTTTAGAAATGCTAATTGTTAATACTGTATTTTATTTAAATTTTTTGTATTGGCACTCTTGCCAATTACTAACTCCTTACCTAGAGTTTAATTCTTAGTTTCTGTTGATATCAGCAGGTCTTGTGATTTTGCCCCTCTCTAAAGCCTTGATCTGCACGTTATTTCGTACAAGCCTCCACACAATTCTAGTCGTTCGAAGGAGATCGCATTCTGTCCTGTACCTTGCAAACCTATTATCGAAACAGCAGTCCTGGTAAGAAAGATTTAAAAGAGAAGAAAAACTATTTTTACATCCATTGGGGCTAAAGCACAGAACTAAAGTATGCCTCTCAGATCAAGTGGAGAATTCTTTTAGGTATCTTTTTCACACCAACACTAGTCAACACCAGATATATTTTTACAGATATGCAACACCCACTCTGATCGACTTACTCAAATGTCTACAAATATTAGAAAAAAAAATAAAAAACCCACAGATAATTAAAAATAAGTTCAGAAAAATGCAAAAATAAACCTAATCGTCTAATATATATGAAAAAATGCTACGGTGGAAGTTTCACCATAAAAATATATCATGCAAACATTATAAATGAGTTTGAAAAGTCTCTTTGTGAATTGCAACAAATAAATGCAATTTTTCTGGAATTGGATATTCACTAATTACAACAGCGTGATTTCTTCCCAGCGTTGCACTTTTATTTTGTTGATCATGCATATTTTGCTATAATAATCCTATTGGAACTTCTTATAGAACTTCTTAAAGAAATTCAGCATTTGTTCATTTGATTTGCTGCATTACGAGTATTACACATCTGGAGTTCCTCTGGAGATGTCCTCTTTTTCTAAGTGGAAATTATGCTTCAGCAGAAACAAGAGCTTCCCCACTGAAAGCAGGAACCTTCAGATTCAAGGTATTTGGGTCAGCAGTGCTGTGCGTACGCAGACCCAGTCCTGTGGTCCGTGTGCTGTGCTCTGCTATGCACAAGTTAGGTACGTTCTAGCCATGCTGTACTCCACGTGCATGCACGGAGCGTTGGGCTGACTCACTGGATGTGCCAGACTTACCAGGCAGCAGGTCCACAAGTTTCACAATTCAGCAAATTCGATGCTCACGTAGACAGGCCATCTGGGCACTAAACAAACTTATTTGTCAGGTTATCCTAGGGAAAAAACATGAAACCAGGTTCCAGGGCAGGCAATGCTCTGCACCTTGCACAATTAATCTATCTTAAAAAAAATAAAAATACATCTCCTTAAAACAGGACAGCCTTTTCACCTTTCTTTTATATTGTGCCTGTCCCAAAGAATTCCTGCATCCCATAACAATGAAAAACAATCCAGAAAAGAACACAGTACTTCATCCCCTTGTAACCGTTGTGGAAGCTGCAGGAACACAAGCTTCTCATGATCTGATTCTTAACCACCAAAATAAACAACGTAGGGAGAAGGTAACAAGTACCGGGCTCATAACTTTGTGTCATTTTGAACAAACTATTTTTTTCCTATGGACAGAACCTTCTACCTGAGATGGCAGCTTTCCTTGCAGTTTCTCAATTGATGCAAATAAATAAATCAACACGTATATGCACTCTTGGTGTGACTATTTCCTGCTTAAGAACTGCTTGTACCTACAATCATACCAGCCCTCCCGATACAAAGGTCCAATCAAAAAGACAACATAGTTTGTATTCTAAAAAAAATAAATCACTTTTAAGATCTCTATTTGGAAATTCTATTTTTTGTCTTTGGTCCAGCATTAGTAAATCAGAAGCTACCATGAAATCTTGTGTTTTCGCATGCAGAAATGTTTATTCTTTTCAGTAATACATTCATCATCAGTCAGCAAAATACTTAATACCATAACATACCTCTAAGCAATGGTCTCATCAGCGTTTAATTCACAACAGGAGCTGACCAACTCCTCGTGACACCTTAACAACACATCAAACTCACACCAGCTGATACAAATGATGTATTTCTTCCTAATGTTCATTTTATCAGAGAGAGAACAGTGTTGCACATTACCTGAAGTTGATGAAAAAAAGGTGAGGGGGTATCTGCCTTTAAATTGTACGTGATCACGCACTTGAGGACTTCTAAAATGTAGTGCAGAAGGTGAGCCATTGTGTTCTATCTGCACTCTTAGCTGTGCAACCTTTTTATTACCGGTTTGCTGCATTTCACATTAAACAAACTTGTAACAAACCAGATAAAAGCAATAGAAGGAATGTCAGATTTCAATTTTTTAATATATTGTCTTTGAAAGGTTATGCACAAATTTACACAAATTAAAATACTGACATAACTTAACCACTCCTTGCAAATTCTACAAACAATTCAATTTACCTCCATTGAGAGTTAGTGGAGCTGTCACGTTCAGCTGCCTTTAACAGGATCTGGACAAATCCCCAGACCTGGCGGCATCCCCAAAACAATAGTCAATAAATGACATTTTAAAATATTATTGCAAAAGACACGAGGAAAAAGGGAGGAAGGGAAGAGTAAATGAAAGACAGCGCAGAGCCAAACCAGAGTATATCATCAACTCCAGCATTTCACTAACTCAATGCTAGACCTTCAGAAACCTAAACAGCTCAGAAAACCATCCTCACTTCCAACTCAGGAGCCCGTCTTTACTGGAGAAGATATCACATGTTCTGTCCTCATAAAGAGGGGATGGAGAGAGCAAAAAAGGGTGAGGCATTTTTCTTAAGCCTAAAAACGCTAAGGGTGGAGAACAGGAACCTAGAAAAAGACCCGTGATGCCAGCAGCATCACCCCAAGTGCCTGATTTCCAGTCTGAGGGAAGAGGAGTGTGCTGATAGATGCGACAAGGCTATCTCCCTTCACAAGGAGCATTTGCACTGGCCAGAAACCCCCACCTTAGTGGGGCAATGAATATGTACAGAACACTACAAGTCAACCCGAGTACACTGCAAAATTTCATCTTGCAATATAAGCAGATTTGAAGATCTATTTTCAGGAAGATAATATCAGACTCCAAAGCTAAAAGAAGGGCCTTATTTTTACTGGCTGAGCAGCCAGAGGCACCCGGTGACCTCCAGGTTGCTCACTACTTTTAAGTTATGAAACAAGTCTCCTTCTCCTGGCTTTTGGAACAGATAAAAGAACATGAGTTTACATTATGTTACACGGACTGCTCCCTAAGCATGTTACCTGGTAATTACAGCAAATCACAATATGTAATTTGGTGTTGCCTACTATAAATGTTCTTGCTTCATAAAATTGCAGTCAGAATGCGTCCAAACTGTTACCAAGCATTGTGTCATCAAAGCAAGGCGGGCTGGCTCTGATGTAGCAGGCTGAAGCAACATCTGCTCAGTGTAGCTCATGCCTATGAGAAAAACGCCTTCCCTACAAATTGCTACTGATTGTAAAATTCATATACTGCACTTAGACCAAGATGGATTTCTAAAAACAACCTCTTCCCTCCTCCCCCACTTCCTCAGACTATATACAGAGAATTTATCGTGGCCAGAAAGACAGAAATCTTTAGGCAGTTGGAGGGAAGGCTACCTTATTCCTTCGGTTGGTGTGAACTAACGACCACTTTGCTCTCTGTTATTTAGGGCAGTTAGACACCAAAGCACACCAGTGAAAATTAAAGTGGAAAGAATAGCAAGTGTAATTGGGAGAATTCATACAATCTTAATAGAGAACAAAGCCCATTATTGGGGGAATTGGTTCCAGCTTTTCAGTTATTTAGGACAAACACTGTTCAAGTGTTTGCAAATGTTGTATCTTTGTGTTTAAACAAACAAGAGCCATCTTAAATATATATGAGAAGTGCCATTGAAACACGGCACTAACTGTAATGTTAACATAAATATTACAGATGTTATTGATTACAGATACAAATCAGGGCTTCTAAGACTGCATTTCTGTAATAGCAATGACAGCATCTTTTGTAAGTTCCTGACTCATGAAGAAGTAAAACTGCACTTAGCCCAAACAAAGCAATCGAAAGTAACTGCTGCTAGAAAGGACAAATTTTGCCACAGTCTGGCTCTGACATATCCCAATTCTGCCATCAAGTGAGATCAGCCGGCAGCTTGTACGCTCATCAGCTGCCTGCTCCATCTTGTCCCCAGCTGGTCCACAATGGTCGAGTCCCTTGCTTTAATTTAAAAGCCCTTTTCCTCCCAACAGCCGAGCTTTTTACAACATCTGTGATGATGTTACTGTTCTAAAGTCTTCCAGATGCAACTTGAATTTCTATTATTAAAGAATAATCATTAGAAGCCCAGTCAGAAGCCTTCTAATTAGAGGTTTCCTCTAATCAGAGGACATGATATCACTTCCCTTTATGTTTCGAAGAACAACTGGAAGCACATAAAAAGTGTGTTCTGCAGAAATCACATTTACTGATGTAACATTTTGTTTTTCAAATCACTTCTCTTATAAAAAATATCTTTTCGGAAACTAAGAAAAATAGATGCATTTAATGCGTAACTGGCATTTTAACATTGTAAACAGTTCCACAGTACATTGTTTCCAGTTGCAGAGACTGGCTAAGAGGATCCTACCCTCTTCCTCGCCCCTTCTCCTATCATTTTGCTAGTTCACCCCACAGTTGTGCTGATGCAGCTGTTTGTGGAAATCCAAACAAGGCAAAATGACCTCACTTAAGAAAACAAGTTCAAAAAGTACAGGGTGCAAGTGTCTTGGGGTTAGCAGGAATCTCTTAAACAAGCTCTCTAATGTGAGAATTTGTAACGTAATGTAATTAAACTCTAGGAATGCTTGCGTGGAGGCTTTGTCCAGAATAGATAGCTTCACGTAAACTTACACCTGAAGTTATTTTGGAGTAAAAATCCTAGACTGACAGATGTGAACAAACCTCATCAAATGGATCTAGAATTTAAGAACTGTTTATCATCTAGAAAGCCAACAAAACAAAATAATATCCAAACAGCACAAGTACTTAATTTTCCTGTTGCTTTTTAAACTTTCATATTAATAGCTTTATGTCTGCTTTTAGAATTCATAATTAAAAGAAGAAGAAAAAAGTAATTATTCAAAGTTCCAGTTAAGAAATTGTGAATATAAGGTATAGTTTAGTTACATGGAAAGAGTTTCTTTTTTAACAGTTAAAATTAGATCACTTAAAAATTGAATGTCAGAAAGTTAGTGACTATTGGATAGTCAAAGCTGCCTACATTTTTTTGAAAGAAAAAAATACTTTTCAGTCTATTTGCAGCCTTTCCTACTGAAGACAGAAAAAAAATGAAACTAGATAGTTTTCTCCAATTCAATTTAATACTCACCAGTGTAACTTTCAAAGGAGACATGCACCAGATGTACTAGTTTGCTTCCACAGAGAATAGTCACATATAAAAAGGGCAGCAACAGGTTTTTCTTCAGAGCATTGTCTTACAAACGGTAAATGGAAAAAATACTATACCATTTTATATATTTTTTTAAAAAAAGCTTTTTTCCTATTAAAGAGTTTAAAAGTTTTATTTTGAACAACAGTGACCAATTGCTTGGAATGAGGGTGGTTTATTTCTCCTTCAGTGAAGCAGTTCAAAGGTACTGCCTGCATAAGCAGCAGAGGTACCAGGGACAGCCCTTGTAATTACTGCACTGACACCACTCTCTGTCAAATGACTCTCAGGGCAAGTGTACTGCTTCCTCTCAAACCAATAGGTTCTACATTCACTGGCAGCACATGACATCTTTGTGGGCTAACTCTACTCAACATAAAGAAATAACGAAAACACCTGCAAAGCTTTAGGTTTGCAGGTTGCATATTGTCACTTCAGTCTTTAAGAAATTCCTTTAACCAGCCTCACCAAGCTCTGAATCTTCCCTCCAGCCTTGCAATTGGCTGTGGACTCTCCTTGGAAGCTATATTCCTTATTCAAGCAAAATTCCCGACGATTAGGACTTCCAGCACTTGTTCTAGGAGATTACGAGGCAAACTCACTGGGCAGCTTTCTAGACTCCTTGAAAGTCGGGACCTTTGCTTTGAACGGTCAGCTTGTCAGTTTCATAGTCCAAGGAACACTGAAGAACGTTTAAGAGGGATGGATACCACCGCAGACCAAGTTAGTATTTACATTGCCTACAGAGCTTACTAACTTGTTTTAACACAGTAGTTTATTTTCTGAAAGAGGACTGTGGTGCTTTCTTCCTCTTCTGTAATTTAGGGGCATGTATCTCTGTTGTCCCTAATTATTAGTTTTATGTAGCTAATTAAGTGGAAAGCAAAACTAATTTTTGAGATTTATGCATCATCAATATAACTATTAATTAAAGCCTTGTTGCTTCCAAATGTCAGTAATGATTAAGTAGCGAGATATATTTTGTGAGGCTGCCGACAAACAGGTTACTCACTTGGGTGGAAGACCTTACTACGGTAACACTTTTTAATAGTCCCTGCTTCAGACGACTGCCAATTTACACACGGCACTGACTTTAAAAAAAAAAAAAAAAAGACAAAGGATAACGTGTAGAACTGCAAGACACAAAATGGAAAGATTCACTTTACTTCAGATCCTAAGATGGCAAATGGTAGCTAGGAAATTATACAACTTACTCATAAATTATGCAAGAGTTACTTGAATCCGTGACTGACACGAGTTTTCATTAAAAATGAGAAAGAAATGTTCAGCTTCCAAGGTTGGTGGGGATACAAAAACTTGCTAAGAATGAACAAGAAAAAAAACCACCAGAGAAACAACAACCGACAGGTGCAGAATTCAAGCCTCTGCTCTATCGAGTTTGTGAAGCTTCCAAGCAGTTCTCGAGCTCATCGATCCCCATTGTGAGGCCTTCCTTCCCAACAGATGGCTTAAGGGCAGTGATGGTCAAACACCGCTGGAGCTGGCTCTTTCCTAACCACGAAGGGTGATCTCCTACTCTCCTTTAGCAAATGTACACCCCACCTGAAGTCAGTCCCAGCGGCTGCACGATCACAGCCTCCTCACCAAGGGCTGGCTGCTGACAGGGCTGGAACGACTGCTGAGATGGTGCTTCGCCTTTCCTACTGGAATGAAAGGCTAAAGCGTTAGAAGAAATGAAAACAGGGCTCGTGAGAGGTAGCAGAACACTGGCATTCCCACAGTTATGCAGCGCTGTGCGTTATGTGAGTGGTAATTCCACGTCTGCATACATACCTGGATAGGGGTCATGTCTGGGAGCGTTTGCAAACTCCCTCAAGACTCAGTGGACTCACACGGGTATTTCTTAACGTATACCTTAATCGCGGGGGCTACACCTGCTGCAGCACGGAGGACCAGCGGCGCGGCAGCCCTCACTCGCCCGCCGGTGTCCGCCTGCCCCTGCGCTGAGGCTGTGAGGGAGGCCGTGCCGGGGCCCGCGCTCCCGCCCAGCGCGGAGCTTTGAGCCGCGCCGGCTGCCGTAGGCCGGGAGGTGCCGCCCGCGCCATGGAACCGCCGGTTCCCCCGCTGAGCGGCACCGCCGCCATCCTGCTCCTCCTCCCCCTCCTGCTCGTCCCCTTGGCGTTCCTGGCGAGGAGACGGCGCGGGCGGCGGGCACCCCCCCTCAGCCTGCTGGTGGTAGCCGGCTCCGGTGAGTAGGGGTCGCCGCCAGCGGGTCGCGCGGCGGGGAGCCCGCGGAGGACAGTGGGAACTACAGCTCCCGGCATGCAGCGCGGAGCGAGGGTGAGGGCGGGATTCACTGGGGCGTCCCGGTGCCTGCTGGAAGTTGTAGTCGCGGCGGAGCTGTACCGCAGGGCTTCTTACACGCAGACTGGCGAGAAAGTAATGCCGGTCTTTGTGTGTCGGACGGCGCTTTGTAGCGTCTGGTGATTTTACTCCGGTCAGGGCTGGTGATGTGCTTGTTTTTCTTCAGTCCTGTCAAATCCAGTTTGCACGTATTAAAAAATAAATAAAAAGGTTTCCCAGGTGAAATAATTCATCAATAATCACACAATGCTGACCCATTATTACAGACTTCTCTGAAGTAGGAATCTCCTCTTCTGTGAATGCACAGATGATTTTAGTAAAATCTGTGAAAGCTTCAACACGCCACCGCTCAGGAGAAAATGCCTCCAAAAGTGTTTGAAAACTGGTGCATCAAATGACGCGGGGAGGGGGCAAATTCTTGCACCTAGTCCAGCCGCCGCCGTTCCTCGCCGGCCAGGGACGCTTGGTTTCGGTAGCAAAGGCCTCCAGGAGGCTGATGGAACCTGGCAGCAGGAGGCAGCAGGGACACCTCCGCCTCACTGTGCTGGTCAGCAACTTCCAGCAGCGCACAAAGCAACGCATCCCATAAACGCCTGTGCACATCCTTTGGGGTGCAGTCTGACATCAGGCTGATCCAGCCCCAGGTGAGCAGACTTCGTTCTACACAGCCACACCGTCTTCCCCCTCCCCACTTCGCCGTTATTCACATACCCCCAGTTCTGGAAACTAAACTGACAAAAAAAAAAAAAAAAAAAAAAAAAAAGAACAACACGCCCTTCTCTTCAGCCTACTGCCAGTTCAGCTCCCTGAACAAAGTGACCTTGCAGTTAAAAGCTCGACACCCGTGCAAGGGCAGTGGGTGAGGCATCTGGCCGGGGCTGGACGGGCTGCTGCGTGCCAGTCAGCTTTTGCGCTGACCTAGCTGCAGAGTGAAATTGCTGCCTGCTCGCTTCCAGCATTACGAGCTGGGATGGCGCCGTCCCCGAATCTGGTCTTGCAGGCCGTAGGCTGAACACTCGGGCGGCTCAGTGAGGTGCAGCTCCTGGTGGGCTTCCCCCCCAGTTTTATTTTGACAGCTGGACTTGGTCTCTGAATATGGACTGCTGTGTAACTCTACCCAATTATTTTTGCATGATGTACAGGACATTAAACACAAACGTCTCACTTCTGCGTGATGCTGTTTCAGTCTCATTTAACTGAAAAACTTCCATCCGTATAGCTTCAGTGGGACCTGCATTGTCGTCATGTTACTTCAACAGTCTCAATCGTCCTTTAATTGAATCTTCTCCTTTCAGAAGAGCGTGACTGATACTATTAGTACTAAAAAATTTTAAAAGGAAAAGCAACTAATTCAACTGAAGAAATGGGAAATTACGGAATATTTCATATACTAACAGCATTTTATTTTGTTTTTACAGGAGGGCACACAACAGAAATCCTGAGGTTACTTAGTTGTTTGTCAGAGTCATACTCGCCTAGACATTATATTTTTGCAGACTCAGATAAGATGAGTGAAGCTAAAATACGCTCTTTTGAACAAAAAAGGGCTGAAAAGTTCTCCAATTCCCAGGTAACTTGTTAAATATGCTCTTGTAAGATAAATTGATCTCAACATGACATTCTAATTCAAGGCGTTTTGGAAGTGATTCTTTAAAAGGTTGTTTTTAAGATCAGCATGTACCTTTGATTTTCTAGCTATTGATAATCACTCACTAAAGTTCAGCTAAAGTGCCATTCTGTACATACTGGATTTTATGTTGCTAAAAGTGAGCTAAATAAATGAAATTGATTTATGTTGTATTAGAGAGACCCTGAAAATGCAAAGTCCTTAAAAATAGCAAATGCCATTATCGCTTGCAATTTTCACTCCTACCTTCCTTACTTTCTTTTAAAATGGTCCTTACCCCTGGTTAACATGCTAATCCATTTAAAGCAATGGGGGAACATAATTGTAGCAAGAGTGACTGTAGAAAGAAGGCTATCTATTGCTCAAGAAAAGCACACCAAAAAAAACTCTCTTCATTCTGTAAACTAGTTAGTCAGAAGCGTTACTTGTAGCTATAAAAAACATTTGTATAGAAATATAGTGTGTTTTTTTTGTGTTTGTTTGTTTTTGGTGGTGTTATTTTATTTTTTACTTTGGCACTTCCCTCAGGGACATAAGTATATTTTTGAAAGAATTATTATCTAAGGTTCTATCTAAGAAAACCTTGATTGAAATTGTATTCCTTTTGTGTTTCTAGACTGCGTTTCACTTTGTTTTTAAAACTGAGCATTAGTTACACAAGTGTTTAAAAGTATTTAATGCATCTTAACGTCAGTAGTTTTCTGGTTGATGATCTGAGCAAACACTGAACTCCTAAAAATAATGAAAAATCATTAAAATATCCTGAGTATCTTTTTTTCAAATGTTTGCTTGCTTTGAGCCAGTTGACTGTATCACTACCAGACCAGCAGTATGACTCTCCGCTGATGTAAAGTGCAATCTGATGCCCAGCGGCATTAGTAGAAAGATTATGTTTTTATTTAGAAAATGGAACAAGTACAATGGAAATTAGTGTTTCAATTACAAAAATCTCATTCCTTTTGAGCAAGCTGTACAACACGTCATAAATGACTTATTTACGTGGCATTGATTTCTAATGGTGCACTTACAGTATTTCTGTTGTTTTCAGCAACACTGATGGGACTGAAAACTAGGACTCAGTACTAGTGATTTTTAGAATAGACCTTTTCCTTGTAAAGCAACTGCTGCTAAGGTGAGCAACAAACTCACTTAGGAATGAAGTTTCTAAGTTTGTCTACCCCACTTCTAACTCTGAAAGTGAAGGTTCCTTGCATTCCACAAATGGCTGAATCGAGTGGGGATGACTTCATTTAAAATTCAGTGCGGCTGTCTCTTCTCTTGTTGTGTACCGAGGATGAGTTTAGTTAAGTGGCAGGAGGTATTTCATAATTCAGAGAAATCTTGTTTGGTAATTGGTCATTCGCATCAAGAACCATATTCACTTATCTGAAAAATGTCCAGCCCTAAGTTATTAAATTTATTTAAAAATACATATTTCAAGTATTAAAAAATAATGTATTTTTCACTAGTTCACTTAGTTTTGCTAAGCAACTTCCCTTTCCTACCCCCAGCCAACGGCTAACGCACCGTGTAGTTATATTTTCCTTGAACATTGAAAGCCAGAGGAACGTACTTGGCTGCATCTGAGTTTGCTGTCTGGATAACAGATGCTTGCTTTACTTTGGCCATTCTTTTTCCACTGAGCAAAAATATTCAGAGTGAAATAGAAGATACGTTTTGGAAAGTGAAGGTCACGTGCCTACAGCATATATTTGCCAGCTTTCAGAGTATGCTTTCAACTAATGTGTGTTTTGGCACTGAGGGTGCTAGAGTACATACCCGTTTAAAAATCATGTTAGTGGCTTCTTGCCGCTTTGAATAAATGAAGGGGAAAACTCTGAAAGCTTCAATCCCCAATCACTCCCTTCCTCAAAAGCTTCAATCCCCAATCACTCCCTTCCTCTTCTTGTCAAGGAAGTATATTTTACCAGAACTAAGGACTGGACAGAAGACAGATTAGAAGAGAAAATCAATGTACTTCTGTAGCAAATTACCATGTCAAAACCACAAATATAACCAATTTATCTTTCTGATATGTGGTTTAGCCCAGATCTAAAAGCTGCAGTATTCAGGCAGAAGGAAAAGAAGCTAAAAGCAACATCTTGCTTACAAGAAATGAAATGCTGCACACCTACTCACTAAGTCTTCTGGAAAATAAAATCCAAAAAGCCTCCTAAGAGAAGTCCCTGGTCTTGCTATCACTTTTATTATCTCTGGCTCCCAACCTGTAACCACAGTAACTCTACTTGGTCGCCCCCAGAGCTGATAGCCAGGTTATCTTCTGCACTCAGCGGAGAACCTGCTTCAGCTCCTGCTGACTTAGTCTAGCAGCAGAAAGACAATTTACATATGTTGACTGAATAGCACACATTCTTCAAGGGATCTTGTACCCCCATTCACCACGTCTAAGAGGACAAGCCAGATTGACTTGCCTTTACATAATGCTCATTTGACCACGTTCTTTTCCATTATGTTTCATGAAAGTTATCATGCTAGGAAATCCTGTTTGCCAGCATGAAAAAGAACTACATAAACCCAGTTTCTTGGGAAAAAATGCAGTATATTCAGTTGAGGATATTATAACAGTTCACAGCAATGACAGTTTTCCATGCAACTCTTCCCTGCATGCTTGCAAAACTACGCTATTAAATAGGTAAGGACTACATCGCTGGTTTTAAAATTGCAGTATCCCATCAACATCACAGAATTACCGGTTTGGAACCTTTGTCTTCAAATAACGAAAAGGTTTCTGATTCTGCTACAGCAGTAAGAAAAATAAATGCAATAGTGTGAGACCATATGAAGTTAGGGAAGAGTTTGTTTCTGATATCAGACGTATTATGCAGTTTTCCAACCAAAGATTCAGGAGGTGCCTTTGTCCAGAATACTAGTAGTGCTCCATTAGATGAGAGACTGGAGAAACACCTGGCAGTGGCTTTTAAACAAACAGAATCCTATTTTGTTCCCCAGCTAAATATTCAAGAGTCGATTGATGCATGGGCTGAAGTTCTAACATACGATACAGATGTCAGTGTGCAAAGTTTCAAGCATCTATTGTGAAGAATATAGATAAAGCCAGTTTGATCTTTACTCCAATTCTACAACTAAATTTCTACTTCGATACTATTTGGGGTCGCTGCCAAATTTTGATGATTTTTTTTTGGATAGAGAAAATTACATACAGTTCTTTGCCAAGAACTTTATTATTTAATACCATTCTTGCAGTGAAGGGAACATCCAAATACTTCTACTAAAACTTGATCTGTCTAAAACTACCTTGTCAATACATATTTCTTAAAGGGTGGCATACTATGAAAGAGTCTAAACTCCATTTACAGCATTTCTTTTTATCAGTTGATCTCTTCCAAAGCTTTAAGAAATAGTGATAACCAGAATCCTGTTAAATAGGGAGCAGGGGACACGTTTGTTTTTCCATGTTTTATTATCAGACTAATGCAATCAGTTTCAACACCTTCAAATAAAATAGAAAACAGCCAGTTTGTAACATCTGTTAATGCCTTCCAGTATTACAACAATTAAAGAACCTTATTGCAACGAAACAAGATAATTTCAGTCAAGAAAATTATCTTAATATTCTGCATTTGTAAGGGTTATTTTTTAATTCTTTCCACTTCACATAAAAAAGACCTCAGTTACAGCTATTCAAGACCGATTCGTGGTTTGTATTTAATGTGCAACTATTGGTAACATCATCTTTCCTTGTCACAAATCAGCAGGGCTAAATTGTGTCAGTCAGATATGGTGTAATTGAAGTAAGTGGGGACTTTTCAATCTGTCTAATGATATTTAGAGTCCCTCCCTCCCAATATGAATTCTGCCAGAACGTTACCAGTCTGGTGTCCCACGTGAAGTTAGTGTCCACTGTCCAGATCTAAACAATATGTCAACATCACTGGACAGCACAGCGTACTTAATGTATTTGTTTTTCATCTCAACAATGACAAATTGAATTGGCTTCAGGACTGCCCTCGGCTGTAGCAATAATTCTTAGGTGTGGTTCCTCTATGTCAAAGACATCGGAGGAAGGTGCACGAAGCCTGGTCACTGTTGGCTGCCGTGTTCTGAGACAAAGAGAAAACATCCATATTTTGTTAATTTGATACCTTTTACACACATTGGATGATCTCTAATTTTGCCTAAGTAAAAAGCAAAGAACAGTATTTCTTAAACTTGTTATTAATTTATGTTATGTCTTGCATATTCTTCTGAATACTTGAGTACTCGCTTAAAGGAGAGTGACATTTGCTATTACATTTTTAATAGCATGCGCTGGACATTAATTGAGAAATGTTACATTTTCTGCAACGTAAATCCACAACGAATTTAAGCAGGCAATAAAAAGAGGAGAGTCACCTTGTTTGGACTGATTTATGGAACCTAGAAATGTGTGTCGGTGACCACTAGGAGGGGCACTAAGTTAACATACAGCAGACGAAGTTGCTCCGGCTGAGTTGTTTTTAAAGCTAGGAATGTTTTAAAGTAACATTGGAAACGATTTTACAAAAACAGATATATAGTTCTAGTATTCCGTTTAACCTCATTCCAAAGAGCGCTAAGCACGATAGTGAATAAGGCATCTAAGAAAAGATTTCATACCCAAATATTTCCAACCTAGATTTAAAAATAAAAGAAAATGTTGGCACAGATAGGTCTAATAACTCTATAGAAGGAACAACAACATTCTCAGAAAAAATAACAATTCAGCTTTATCATGCTCTCTTGCAGTTCACCCTTGATCGCATTCCCAGAAGCCGCGAGGTTAGACAATCTTGGACCTCCTCCGTGGTAACAACCCTGTACTCCATACTTTATTCCTTTCCTTTGACCTACAAACTGAAACCAGATTTGGTAGGTAAAGTAAATTTTAAGTATTGAGAATTTGTTAATCTTCATTGTAGAAGCATTTGGAATATCGAGACATTGCAGACTGTATCACACGTGTGCTTAGTTTTACAGTTCACAGGACATACATTTTTGAAGGTTAAAAGCTGAAAGAGATTCTGTAGCAATACACCAAGAAACAGAATGGTTTCACGCAAGTGAATGAGACCAGGAAATCTAGTGTCCTTTCTCAAAGTTTTCAGGTAACATTAGGGAGTGAATGCCAGTAGAGCCACCACAAACAGGTTTGCAGGTTCTTGATAATATCTCTTCAGGATTGCGACAGCACAAACTGTGCCTGAAAGCCTGGTTATCCTGTTGGCTGGTCTTGCTCCAGAAATGGTATGACCAGTCTGGAACAGACAGGTTCAGACCAGCAGAAGTGTATACAAATTCAGTTCTTGTGCTTACATGGACTTTTCAGCTAGATACATACGTATTTAGTCTATGGCAGACTAACAGTTATCTGATGACAAAAAGCATCACTGCCAAAACATCAACTAGAGCCTCTCACTTCTCGTAGCTTTTTCTAGGAGTTCTCAAAACCGCAATCCCATGCTAATTACAGCATACATTTAAAAATATTCCACACACTTTATCGAGTCAGGCTTGTCAGATTCTAGAAATAAGATAATAAGACATATCTGATCGATAAAGATTTTTGTTAATGCAAGACTCAGAAGGTAGTGCATTGGACTCCCTGGTTTGAGTCCTACCCTTCTTTAAGAAAAATTTTGGCAAAATCTGACGTTTTGCTAGAGTTGTCATACTAAGGTATCAGATATCCAGACTTGGGATTTAAAAGACATTTCAGCAGAATTTCAAATTATCATTACTTTTAATATTTAAATGAGACCTGTATAAACTTGTGCAGTTGCAAGTTATTCTTCATAATTTAGTAACAATGTATATACACCCACAGAGGGTGTTGGTAAACAAACTTTTTTAGCTCCCACTGTGAACTGTATGGCTCATTCCAAAGAGGCTCAAATATGTGTGTGTTATTTTGAACATTGTGAGTTGCTGCTGTGAGTTGTATGATCTCATGCACTTCAGTAGTACTTTTCAGTTCCTATTAGATCAAAAGCTACTTGCTTGCTGAAGTTTTCAGAACAGCTTAATGTGCAGAACAACACACAGTTTCTTTTCAGTCCTTTTTTTCCAAGCCTATAAAGTTGGGATGGAGGACGGGATACTTTTCTTTCTACAGTGATTTTAATTTGGGAGGGGAAATATTAATGGGTAGTTTGCATGAAGCAGTTATCTTACAGGAAAGTTATCAGATACTTAGGAATCGCCTTGCTACACCACTGGTTTCATATAATGTATATATATTTTTAAACTAAATATTGCAAAAGAAACTGACTGGAAATCCCACTGTGTAGCTTAATATATTACCAAAAGTGTCAATAGGACACATCCTAGGAGAAGAGCAGGAAGTTACTAATTCCATGGTTCCTCCATTTACAAGAGAAATTTAAAGTGACAGTGGGATTTACATGTAGAATTATCAGAAATGTGGCTGGAGTTGAAGAACTATGATAAGAAGTCAAAAGCTTAATGCTTTTGAAAAACACTTGTCCTCATAAAATTAAGAATACATTTTAGCAAGGCCCGTAAGACCTTTGCAGTGTTTAAGGGAAACATTAGTTCAAAATTCTATCCAAAGATTCCTTATCCATGATTAGAAAAGGGCTCGAGGGGAGGGAGTTCCCCAATATTTTTTGCCAGGTTCTATCTTTGGCCACAACAGCAGCTGGTACTGCCACTGGCAGGAATATTTCTGGCTTTATGCCAAATCTTATACCACTTCAAAGTAGCCTTGCATACTACTTGCATACTATACTACTAGTTGTGTATATATGTGTCTCATAGCTTAGGAATTCTTCAAAACACAGTAAGTCAGAGAGCTGTAAAGATTTTAAAGCATTTATCAAAGTAAAGCGATATGGGGATTAAAATGCCTCGCATTGCCAGTGAAAAGATTCTGTGTGATACGTGAAGCAACGGGTAATATTTAATTGCCTTTAGAGAAAAATGTTCTCCATGAATTGCATCTCCCCCTAATCTTGGCAGAACATAAACGATTAGTAGCTGAAAGACCCAGAAAGGGTGGAACAAATGCTGGAGTTTACAGGATTAATCTATAACTTTTGGCATGGAAACGAACACCCAAATATAGAAGCAAGCACACTATTACATCATGCTGAGAGTTTCATATTTTTGAACAGCAGAGCTTACAGGTAGAGTACAGTTTCAGTCTAGGCAATTGTTTTTGTTGAACTGCAAAAAGGAAAGACACATTTGAATTGCTTCTAAGTCATTTATACATACATGTGATCCCCAAATCTTTACACTTGCTTTTAGGCTTGTCACAAACTTGTTTGAAGGAATCCTAGCTCTATCCTTTGAAGTCTTTTCCAGACGCCCAAAAGCTAGAGAAAAGCAGATTTGTTGCAGTTTCGGTTTAAGGAATGCGGGACAAGAGAAGTAGTGCAAAGGGAGACAGAAACCATTAGGTGCACAAAGGCAAGTCTGGAGCAGATAGGCTTAGGCTGGCATAACTAGCAAAACTATTGAGCCAAAATACCTACAAGGGGGAAAACAGCAAACCTAGCAGCACAGGGGTTACTTTATATGTACTTATTTACATGAGCACTGTGTCCCCTTTGTATCTCACACTGATCTTCTGGCAAAGCTTCTTAGTTTACTTTACATGAGAAAGCAGTTTCATCTAACCCTTCTTCAAGACAGTGAGTTCAGAAAGAACTGAACAACTTCCAGGAGACCTTTACTGTCTTGCAGGACTTGACCCGCACTAAAAATGGGTCCCCAGAGGGTTTAAGAAATGTAAAAGTTAGTTGAGTTGTTCAGTTTGAGATCATATTCAAGAGGCCCATTTCTGAGTTATGAGCATCTGCACTCTGCAAAGTTAAATCCCTTTAGAGGTATTAAACCAAGTAACAGAATTAAGACGTCAGAAGTGATGATTGTCTTGTGTTCTTATAGCCAAATACAGAATTCTAGAAATATAGGTATCAAAATGTTTTGCAGGCGCATCTATGCTGGGCAGTTTTTACAACATGTCAACCTTATATGGGCTTCCTATGCAGAGACCTAAAATTCCAGGGAAGCAAGGCTCATGCCAGCACGCTCTGTCTACACTTTCCTTCCCTCCCCTCCGCAAAAAACAAAACAAACAAACAAACCACCATCAGCTGCAGCCAGATTTAATATGTACGTATAGCCTCAAAGACTGCAAAATCCTACCAAGGAAACAGGCAGCTGGTCAGAGAAGAGAGATTTTTATTGCCTTCATTGAGAGGAAAGTTGAGAAGGAACTTAAACTCAAAATAAGGTGTTAGAAGATCTGCTATCTAGGGAAAGATGCAAATCCTTCTTAGACAGATACAGAAAAATAGACAAGCTGCACAGAGATTTTCCCAAAGATAGAGAAAAGTTATTGAATCTTTTACAGACTATTTGTTGTCCAAGAAGCCTTTCTATAGCGTGCTTACAGTCAGAAGCTACAAGTTCAGAGGATCCTAGTCTTCAGTTTTCTTGCTCCTCACAGAGCTATTGTCTTTGTAGTCTCTGGGCCAATCTGCCAACCCTGAAACCAGGTCTTCAGGTGATCTAGCCCTTTGGCTGGATCACAATTACTCAAGGCATTCTGGCATACCACAAAATCAAGCTGAAAACAAAGGATACACACGCCCCACACAATAGGAAAGCATACAGAGGTTGCATCCAGCCCTCATTTTCAGCCACAGATGGGATGTGTAATTGGGTCAGTGCTGGACTCTCCTGCAGAGCTCCACAGCTCCATTCATTACCGCATCATGCATCCTAAACTTTGGGGACGCTCCTCAGCAGTGTCTGTTGCTTCAGTGCTCTACAGAGCCTGAGATAAGCAGATATTTTCAGGCCACAGCTGTTTGGAAAAGCCGGGGTTAAATCAGGCAAAGAAGGCAGTCCTTCCACTTTAGAGCCTCCTTCCCGTGGGAAGGCTCCAGTAAGAAGTTTACATTTGCACAGCAAGTACAGCAAGCTGTGCTGTCTCCCTCCCCACCAGCTGTCAGCTGAACAGGACTCTCCTTTTCAAACTTTTATAGAAGCCTGAAATCTGCACAGCTGATTATGCTTCTAGCAGCCTACCCAATTCTCGTCTGACTCATCGGAGGCCTGCACATCCCATTACACATGCTGGTCCAATTCACTACAGCAAGCTTCTGGAGTTGTTACAGAAGTATTCACAGCAAGCTATATGAAAGGAAATCATTATTTCATTTAACTAAGATTTTCCATTCTTTGTACCCTGCCTGAAATGTCTGAAGTTCATAGCACTTTGATAAATTGCTATGATGAATAATATGCTATTGTCCCGTATATCACGGTTCTTATTAGAACTTGGTGGAAAACTACAAAATCTGGGTGGTGACATTTTTTCCTCTATTCACTTCATAACAAGTGAACTTTGTATAATACAGTATTAAGACTAGATGGTTCATTTTTTTTGTTTACTGAATCCTTCTCCCCTGATTATAATTCTTTTGGATCAAATTGATTTTACGCTGTCTGATCAACTGTTGTTCTTCTGAGATCAAAACGGTCAAAACAGATGAGTGAGAACATCAGGTTAAGACCAGCGATTTAAGTTGTGTAGTCTAAAAAGAAAACAAAGTGAAGACATCCAAATTTGTGTTGTAACTTCCTCGTGTTAATGAAAATGAGTCATATTTGCCCCTCCTCTACCTTGTATTTTGCGTGCTGTGCACAGCTACCCTGCAGCCACTATGTCGAATGAGCCTCTGCTGAGCAGAGAAACATCTCAAGCCACTCAGGTTAGCTGCTTTCAAGCTGGCTTGGTAGCCGTGCCTTCTGTTACCACCAGTCAGACGTGCCTGTAGATAGCACATTTCAGAAGGGAGATCACAATAGCAGTAGAGATTAACTGAGATCTTAACTTAGATTTAAGTCCAATTTAAACTAAAGGCTGATCAGTCTTAACTCATTAGCTCTGTCATGAGCCTAACGCACATCCTGGTCACACCACTTAGCCCTGTTTCAAGCGAGCAGTGTCACTAAACCTGACAGCTGAACCAGGCCCCTGCCATCCAGCGCAGACTGCTCACACCTCTAGGATCTGCGTTGTGAAGAAGTTTTAGACAGGTATTTGATGCAGATTCTTGTTACAGCAACTACAGTTAGTATAGTAGTAGCCTCAAAAATGTTAATATACTACAAAATATAAGTTTTAAATAACCTAAAGTGCCTATTCAAAGTTCTACTTAAATGAATGCTTGACTAATGAAAGACACATTGGGATTTGCAATTAAAGGCCCATTTCAGGTCACTGTTAGTATGTGTGATTTAATTTAATCTTTGGATTTCATTTCTCCTTTCCTTCCAAGTAAAAGCAGGCTATTATAATAAGCATTACTTTTTGCCATGAGGAGATGAGATGCTGTCTTACATTTAAACAGGCTCTAGAAGGTTTGATGGTGTTGCTCGTGGATCTCTGACCAAGCCCATTGTCAGGTTGACTCTCAGGCAAGGTGACAGTAAGTGCAATAACAGCTTGCTGAAAGACATCCAGCACCTAGTGTTTGTAGCTGCAGGTGTGCTTTGGTAACTGCCATTCCATGTGCATGGCGCAGGCCCTTTGCTGAATTGCATTATGACTAACTCTTTCAACTACACAAAGTCAAATTTCTTTTACTTCCCACAAATTTAGAAGTAGCAGCAATAAAGAACAGGCCGTTGGTACTCCATGGTAATGTAGGTAGGGAATTAACTTATTCTCCAGCCTGCATCTGCCATGGTGATCTTGTTCTTTTTTAAACAACCTTTTATCCATCTCCCAGTTTCTTACAAGACTCGCTCATGCCACTGTTTCCTCACACAGACGTCAAGCAACGATGCTTGGCTGGTCTCATTGACAGTCTGGGTGTTAATTTAAAGTGTCAATAACCAGCACCAACCTTCCAACAGACTTGAGTATTAGTACAACTTTCTTGCTTGTTCTTCATCATTGTTTTTGAATGATTGGTTCTGTGATTCTCATTTTACGTTTGGCTGGGGAGAATGTTGAGCTCACATCCCCTTCTGCTTCCATGTATCTGCAGCATCATATATGGGGATGGAAACCATCACTCCAAAGACCTTTTCTTTCCAGTCACAGACTTGCCACCTTTTGCCTGATTACAGGGGCAGTTAAGTAGGGTAACTAAGGTTAGTTTAACCCAAAAAGAAGTCAAACTTGCACATTTCTGTATACATCCAAATCTAGATTTTCAAACTTACCTTCCTAAGCTGTTGCCTAACTCCTGAGACTTTTCATGACCCCCGTTATCTTTCTTTTCAACATGTAAGCCCTTAGGCATACCCAGGAACAGACCTGAGCTGTTTATGGCTTGACAGCATCAAGTAGCCACATTCCTGAACTCTGCTGAGGTCCAGAAACTGGGAGTTTCTCTGCTACTACTTTGCACGTGGAGTCTGACGCATGGCACGTCATGTGCTCCTTGCCTTGTCTCTTACCTCTGAGGACAGTTAGCTAGTACCTCAGGGCCAGGCAACTAAGTGCCTAGAAGGCAGAAGTGACAATGCTTATTGCTGTTACGATTAAATCCAATTGTATCTGGTCCCTAGTATTTTGTGGAACTACTGTTTTTCACCTCTAGAAAAACCCACCAGGTAGGATTTTTGTCCCCCTCTCTCCAGCATTTTTTTTTAATTTTATTTTTTTTTAAGTGAGAGCTGGGAAAATGAGGGATTTGATGATGCTTCCTAATATGTTTTTATTCTTTAATGAAAATAATACTCCTGTAAAAAGCAGAAAAAAGTAGTGCACATTAGGAAGCCAACTGCACAGTTTTCTAATTTAAGTCATCGCTCTCCCACATCTCTCTTCCAGTCTGGCGTTCCCTGTGCTTATTTACCCTTGTTGGGTAATCTGCCTTAGAACCACACAAGCCTCTGCTTGTTTTGAAGAGCACCTCACCCACTGTGGGTATTAGGTGATGATAACAATGGAACTGTAGCAATAAAATGCCCAGGAGTGGACTAGAAATGTTTCATGGCAATTCTACAAGCTGTAACTGATGACTAGCTTGGACACAAGCTCCTGCTGTAGAACACTGGAACTATTGTTTTGTACTCATGGTCATTCCAGGGCTTGCAGAGTAGAAGATAAAAGTGTATCTAGGTATGATTCAATTCCACCTTAATTACCTGATTTACATCAGACTACATATCTAGATTTTTTGGCCTAGCCTGAGAACGCAGGTATATTCAAGCAGGAAATAGTGTGAAGTTTTAGCTGCTTTTACACAGGTTTTAGAGGGAAATGAACTGGGTAAGATCTTCATTTTTCAAAAGGAATAGGCCAGTAGGTAGTTTAATGACCTTTATATTGTTCAACCTGACTTTTTTCTTCCTCCCCACCAATAACAGGGAATTGTTGGAGAAGGACCCTGCTTAGAATTCCTCATTTCTGTCATAACTGCAGTACCTCCATGTACACCAACAATTTATCTTTTGAAGCCTTTTAGATTGCTATGAAAAAAGTCACAAATTTGCTGTGTTTGCCATCAATGCAAATGCATGCTAGTAAAAGCCATACTCATCATACCTGGAGATCTTCACCAAGAAGGATATACAGGAATCTTGATGCATCCTCCTCTGAGCAGTAAATTACTGTTCTCCTACTGTTAAAGTAGAAAATATTGATATGAGAGAAAGTAAGTACTAGGTCCCAAACCCCGTGCTGAGATCACAGCAGAGTCATGAATACAGCCTGGGTTTCGTGGCTCTCCATGCTAGCATCTTGATCATGAGCTCATAATGTAAATAAATTTACAATTAAAGTTTGAGATATTTGCTCATCAATACTTTTTTGTTTGTTTAATTTTTCATTAGAAGAGTCTCCCATATTAAGAGAGCTGGTACCACAACTACAGGGCTGTAATGCTCACAACTGTGTTTCTCACAGACTGCAGGTGCCGCTTAGGATCCCCTGAGCTGAATCAGGTCCCTGAGAAGCTTGGGAAAAGACATGGTAACAGCTGAGACCAAGAAGCCCATTACACCTACCTTTGTAGCCACTCAGTACTTCTGCGGGTGAAAAAAAAAATAAGTTCAACTGGATACTTCACTTTACAATGCATTAATGTGAGATTTTCATACACTAAGATAATATTAAAAACAAGCAAGTGGAGATGAGCTCATAAGATGCTGTAATTTGCATGGTGGAATAAAAATGAATTCACTGCAGATTCTCTCCTCTCATGCCACAGAAAGGAATAGCCCCCTCCCCCCCAGCAAAATACCCACAAAACACACAACTTCGTTATTGTACTCTGAAATCACAAAAGGCAATAAACTCCTGAAATGTTAAAAACCCTAGCTCCTACTTAACAAAAGCAGAAGTCCAAAAACAGCCCATGCATAAAAATGAGTACGTTATTATGGTTTCTCTTTTAATTGTCCTCTCCGTGTCCAAGCACTTCTGCAGAGCTTTCACTAAATCTAGCTGTTCAGTTTCCCTCTTGCTGTAACCATTCTCAGTTCCATTTTTCTTATTTCTGAAAGATCTTCAGGTTATTCAATGGTCAGATCTGTGGTTTCAGGAGTGAGGTTTCTTTGTATCAAGACAGCCTGTTCTGCTCCCTGTTAGTTTCTTGTTTATGCGACATTGAATTGTGTTTGTTTACTGTTATTTTTACTGCTTTTGTGAAAGGCTTACTTTTTTGTCCACCCTTTTTTCTAGGGTTTTCTGAAGCTATTTCTGTAAGGTTTCATACATTATAATTTGATAAGGTTTTGTTGTTGTTATGCAAGTCCAGCCACCAACAGCAGCACATTTGGGTCTGTCATTTTTAAATGCCCTCTCCTTTTCCTTTGCCTCGCTTAAAATATCAGAAACAGCTATTCAGATTTCCTTGGCCTTCCCGACAAACCTCAGAGATATCTTGTGGGCTTTCATAAGCTGAACAGTTACTTTTTTGTTCCCAAATGTTAATTAGCCATTGAAATTAAGCATTTATCAACAAAAGCTGAGTTTTAGCAGTCCAGCAAAAATATGAAGAAAATAAAATTTGTAGGCAAGCATTTTAGGCTAGGAAGCAGAAGATACCTAACTGCTTTTTATTTTTCATTTTTTTATCATTGTTAAACATTGTTTACTGGCATAGATAAACAAAGGTCACACAATTTGGGTCAAACCCAATTTTGTACCATCCTGTTTTCCTTTACCTCTTTCAGCAGCTCTCTGCCTCCACCATCCTCTCCCTTACTCATGTCCCCTGCTGTTCAGTCCCATGGGGAAGGGGCACTGCCAGGGCAGCAGGGAGGCACGAGCAATGCCCTGACCCCGTGCTGGAAGCTAGCCGCAGGGCTGCTGAGCTGCATGGCGTTTGGTTCAGGTGTGGGCATCACCCCACAGTCAGCACTTCCATGCTACAAACTGCCCTGGCTCCGAGGAGTTGCTCTGCTCTTGTCCAGGTGGTAAAGGCCAATCTCTGTGGAAATCATTAGGAACAGCAGGTGTTAACAGTTTCTTATGCAAATCAAGTCTCACTTTTTTTCTTTTTTTTTTCTTTTTTTTTTTTTTAACTTTCTGACTAGATTTAGAGTTACTGATGTTGCTCCCATTTGATTATCCTAATTTGGAAATGTAATCAGGACTCAAATACTTGTTCATTAAAGATTTACAGCAAATACATGTTTACATATTTATAGGAAAGTCTACAAGTTTTCTGCTTTTCTCACTTTTTGTTCTAGCCAGTGGCTTGACATTTAGTCCCAGTGAATCTGCGAGCTATGGTTTCAGTGTTTGAGCTGGTAAATGTCACTCTGCTACAGTGCTTCATTCAGCAACTCTAAAGCAGTTTTTATCAGCAATGGTGCCATGTGCCAGAGCTCCCTGTGTGCCAGACTGCTGGCTTAGCTTGTTTTCTTTCAACAGCTGTAGGAAATATCTGAAACACAAAGGCAAGAACTATTCCATTTTGATGGGAAAGTGATTATTATGAAATTAGATTTGTAGAATCACTAAGCATACGTTTTATACTGATGCTTTACTTACAGACCTCCATCAATAAGCAGATTGATTAGTTTACTGTTCAAAAGACAGCTTCTGTTGACGTGCTAGAGGATTTCCATATGTAGGATTGAGCTTCAAGGCCTCGCTGTGAAGACAGGCAGCCAGTTCAAGAGTTGTCTGGAAATTTCTTTGCATTAAAGCGGAACACAAATGGTGTAAAGAGACCTGCTGTGCTGGCTTCTGGAGTGATCCCTTACAGCTTGGACCAGTGACCAAGAAAGTCCGTGGGCAGTTGCAGCAGAGGTCACAAAGGCAACAACACAAAAATTGTCTTTGTCACTTTTTTTTTTTTCTCTTTCTGCTGCTTCTTTGAGCAAGGCTGAACCAAATAAACCAGAAATCATCAGTAAAATATCTCATACAAGGCAAATATGCTACAAGCAGCCTTATAGCTAAAGTAAACAGACATTGGGAAACACTTACCCTAAATAGCCTGATCGACCTTGTAGAGGCCCTAGGCCTTTCTTGCCCAACAGATGCCTGCGTCTGCTGCATGGGGCACTAATAATTCCCACAAGATTCCCCAACAGATTCTGCTGGGGGGGGGGGGGGGGGCGCGGAACAATAGCCTTGATCTTTGCAAGATGGAAGACATCAATCATTCTCCAAAAGTTACTTTGGAACAGTGTTTTGAAATTCCCTAGAGGGAGAGCTTATCTTCTCTTACAAGCTTTGGGAAGGTTGCAGATCATTCAGCTCCTTTCCATCTTCACGAAAAGTTTGCTGGCTGGGAAGAGGTGAATGGCAGCATTTCTAGCTTACAGGTCTGTAACGGGTCCATGCTCCTTTCCTCAGAAGTTTCCCTTGCATCTCTCAATGAGTGTCTAGTGTTGCATTCCACGCGGTGGGAGCACTGCTGTCTCCTCCCGGTGACAGCGGGAGAGGGAGTAAGTAGGGCTGGTCAGACAAGATTTTTGGAGGGGAATTGCCCTAATAGTTTCAGGTATGACATGTCTCTAGACACGTACTGAAGGTTAACTGAAGGTTAATTTTTAATGATCAGAAAGGTTGATTAATAGTTCTGACTTAAAGATCACAACCCCAAATTCAGATAGGGATCTATTTGTCCGCTGGGTTCAGCAAGTTCATACCAGAGTCTTTTTCAGGGCAGAATTCCTAAAACAGAGGATTTTAGAATATGAACATCTATAGCCAGAGTATCTAATGGACGTTTTGAATACAGAGGTCCCGTGGAGTCACATCTGCTGGCTCTTGTTTGAAAGGGTATGTGTGAAAGGGCATGAGTTATGATCAGATAAATCCTTTTTAGAGATGCTTATTCCACAATTTTCCTGATCCTTTTTCCCCATGCAAGGAGTTTTCCACGAATCAAAGAGCATCTAAGAAGCAGATCACAAGTTATAAACAGCTAGTAGAAGGTATAATTGAGTATGCCGTATCTAAATCTATATATAGTAAAGATGTTTTATTAGGATTTTATTTTTGATTATTGCTTTTCTGGCTTGTAGCTCAGCAAAGCAATAGCACCAGCTCATTGTGGCCTTTAGATCTCTCTATATATTCACAAACATACCAATTTAATATTATTTCATTACAGGATCTTTTGTGAGTACATTTAGTTTGTAATTCATTACAGTACTGAAAAGACTAGAGCTTTTAGCCAAGTGTAATGAAGGAGGGAAGCAGAACGAAGTATATGGCACAGTCGCTTGATAAACATCATGTCTATTATTAATTCAGCTTTTTATAAAACCTGTTGTACCATCCTCAGCTTCTGGGATGACGACAATGTTAGGATTTCCATGCGACATAAATCCCATCAGCGATTGTTATTTTTGGTGTCAGACTGTAGAAGGTAAGGGGACAATGTGAAACTCTTCCCTTGCGTTAGCCAGCGGGGCTGAGCTTTCACAGGGGCTGGAGGCCAGAAGAATGCAGAGCCAGGGCGAGTCCAGAAGAAAGAGAGGTGGAAGTATGCCTGGGAATAGGGTAGCAGAAGGAGGAGAGTACTGAGAGCACAAAGATGAGGAAGGAGAGGATGGGTGGAGACATCTCAGAGGGCTGGGCAGAGTGCAGGGAAACACTGAAATGGAAGACAACGAGGAAAGGACAAGGGAGGAGATGGGACTCGAATGAAGCAGAAAAAGATCCTGGAGAGCAATGAAGACAAGACAGGCAGTACTTGTACTCCAGGTAGCTCTACTCAAGGGAAGGATAAGTAGAGTTTCTCTTTAGCAGCAGCACACATTTTTATCTGTCTAGTTAAAGTGGAATTTTGAAGCTGAAAGCAGTAGTCAGACTGAATGTTCAACTCACAAGAAAAAGCAGTAAATAATTGGACTGTTTTGGTGCTTCTTATATGTTTGTCTGAAACACAGCAGGTTCTGCAGCAGGTTTCCTGGTTGATTTTGTTTCTGGTTTTTGTTTGTTTGTTTTTGGTTTTGTTTTTGTTTTTCCCCTGAAAATTCAGAAAAACACTCCAGGTTGATTCATACACCTATGTCTACACTACAGTAACATGATATTACAAAACAGAGATACACAAACATGCTTTAATTCAAGTATCAGGAGCCATATACCTATAACAGGATCACCATCAGGGCAAATTAATCAAGCTTGTCAGAAAATAGGGCAAAATGCGTGGTTTAGTTAACAGGTATGGAAATTTCTTTGAAATGTTAAAAGGCCAAGTGTGGTTGGTTTACATCCTTGTTTGCCAAGCCAAATATATTTTTAAAAAACAGATTTTCATTCTCATCAGATTGTAGAGTAGGTTTTTAAGCCCCAACATGGATTTACTTGAAAGCAAGTTCAACAGGAGGTTTGAAACCAAAGAATATGACTTTGATTTCAGAAATATCATATGCAAAGTGGATGTGTTCAGCCTAATCACTTCTTTGCTACGTAACTGTTAACAAAAGAATTACGCTCTTTTAGTTTTCTTATGCAAGTGTTTCAAGACAAAAACAGTATACAGTATGTTGCTTCAAAGGGTCTGCCAGAAAACCAGCAAGTTTTGGATAAATTAAGATAAACAGTAAAATCAGAATAACGTTACATACAATATCATGTTTTAGTGGATTCTGATAAGAAAGTATTACATTATGGTCTTCACATCCCCAAACTAGATTTCTGGGTCCATTTTAGAGGCAAAGGACAGTATATGTGAGCAGGTCAGTAACATCAAAAGCGCCTACTTTTAACCGAGGCAAGGTGCTGTCATCCAGCTTATCGGTGGGATCTCGCCATGAAGCAGGGAAGGAAACATTCTGAAATGTTTGTTACAATCCTGAAACAGAAACTCTTTTTTTTTTTTTTTTTTTTTCCTCCTCCCCACCAATATGTTTTTCACAAGCTGTTGAACTTGGAACAAAAATAGGATTAGGTTCATAGGATATAGGACCACGATTTTGTAAAAGAACTCTTTATTTCCACATAACCCCCAGCTGTGCAGAAAAGTGCTGATTACATGGTAGCAGTTAAATTTAGCAAGAAATTCCTTGCCCGAAACCAATTTTGATACTCAAGTAGTACGCCTGCTACATACCCTGCTTTAATGCTTTTAATTTTAAGCAAGCTGTTTGTCAGTTTATCAATGTCTAAGTTTGAAAGACCACTTTCTTTTGCTGTTAACATTTACATGTGAATTGGAGTCCCTCTACTACAAGTATGCAACACATACATAGAAATAAGCCTACCTAAGGAAGGCATTTTGGTAAATACTGGTGTTTACTAAAATAAAAAAGAATTCTGGTCATGCAGATCAGCTAGTAGGTTTTGATGAAAGTCCTAATTCATCAGCACATTTTTGATGAACTCTCAAGTGCTTTGCTGACTTAAGCCAAAGTTCAAGAGGTTTATAACTGAATCCAAGGTTTAGTAATCCTAATTAAACTTCTTTGGCCTTATTATGCTTTAATCTGTGCATAAATCTCATGAGTGATACAACACAAAGCTGTGATTGAGAATGGAAGCTGTTTTAGTTATAAATCCAAGAGTCGAGGAGTTCTTTCTGCTTCCTTCTTAGGCAGACTGTACCATTTCAGAGCTCTTCTCCTCAAAAAATGAAGGGATGATCTCTTTTGGCAGCTACTTTGAAATAATGTCTTGGGTTTGCCCCCCCACTTTTTTTTTTTTTTTTTTTTACATATTCAATTGCTTCTTCTGTTTAAAATATCTTTGTAATCTTTTTGTTGTGTGTAGCATTTAATGTTACTAGAATATGTGCATTTTTAATTCTTTACTATATGAAAGGGACTCACGGTTTACCTCTCTCTATAAAATGTTTCTCTTTTAGATACTGTGCAATGGACCAGGAACATGTGTTCCTGTCTGTGTATCTGCTCTTCTTCTTGGGCTTCTAGGAATAAAAAGAGCAATCATTGTGTACGTAGAAAGCATCTGCCGCGTGGAAACTTTATCCCTGTCTGGAAAGATTCTTTACTACTTTTCAGATTACTTCATTGTTCAGTGGCCTGCTCTAAAGGAAAAATATCCAAAGTCAGTCTATCTTGGTCGAATAGTGTAACAACAGAAGACAGGCTTCACCTAAAATAAACTCTGAAAGCTCCTCACTGAAGAAATTCATTCATTAACAATTTATTTTCAAGGATTCCTGTTGGAAAAAATATCAGCCATTACTGGAAAAGCAGACAATAATAAAGATCTCTCTACATTAAAGTCCATTTTTGTGTAGTTGTATTTATTGGCATCATACAGGTCTGTTCACCAATACCCATAATGGCCTTAAGTCTATGCCATCTGTTTTCATCTAGTTTTCCTGCTACGTGAATAGCAATTTTTGTCTACAAATAAATATGGGAATTTGTATGAATTGTAACATTTCCTGTAAGGAAACTTTGTGTAGTTTTCTAAATTGTAAGAAACAAAGTCTTGTTCTAGCACAACAGACTTTATTTCCTGTATGCTAGCAGTGAAGTCCCTTGTGAATCCTTAGAGTATAAAAGAAACAGTTATATTAAGTTGGCTTCATGACAGTTTGTACTCTGCAGTCTTCCAAACCCCCCAAAGCATTAAAGCAGTATCATTTTTCCTCTGGGCTTGTCAACACCGTCCTTATAGTCTGTAGTACACGGTTCGAAAATTTTTGTTCAGTCCTTAATATAAATAAAGAGGTGACAAGTGTCATGCACAGGCACAGTATTTATAGATACAAGCAGTACTTCCTTCAAAGCTTACATGCTTACCCTTATCGGGGTTACATCACAGAGCAAACTGTCACTTGGAAGAATTTGAACTGGTTCACGCTCTAATATATAGAGGGGAAAAAAAGCCTTACTATCTGTTGTAGGGGAAGGAACAGAGATTCCCTTCTCTTTTCCCCATACAGGGACTTTGAGTTTCCATATATCATACCTTCTCATTTTGAGCACGTTACTTTCAGCATTATGATATGCACTTAAGATTTTGTCGTGGAAAACGGTATGCTATCCATAGGAACCATTTTTAAAATCTATTTTGTCAGAGCTAAGCATGCGAAGCCCACTTTAATATTTCACATTCATCTGGCCAAATGTAACTACGCACTGTTCCGCCTCCAAAGCAATATAAACACATCTGTCATCTGCGCACACACAGAGCTATGTGTCTGGCTACAGAAATATATACAAAGCAAAAAGCTCAAAGAAAAGTAGAAATACTTTACAGACATTGTGGTGAAGCCAGCAGCAGCTCCTCGTGCTGCCACGGAAGGAGACTCGCACTCTAAAGCCTTTTCCTCAGTGTCAGATGTCAAAAAAGCTGCAGCAGTAATTCGGGAAGGGAACGGGGGATGGCATTCAGCTGAACAAACTGTGGGTCCTGCTGTTAGAAAGCAGCAGTTAGAAGAATATCTTGCTTTTTGTAAAACATTAAGTAGAAAATGACTGTCATGCCACTGCGAGGCCCTGTGGGGAAACCAGCCGTTATAACCTGTCCAACAGGCTTAATAATCCTGAGCTGTGGGAGAGACACAATTAGAGTCCCTTGATGTGGTCACATGTGAGTTTGGAACAGACACTTTTTGTGGTTTTTACCCCAGATTGCGTCTGACATTAAAGAGCAGCTAATAGGTTAAGAATACGTGGGAAGGGATCTGTATGAAATATACTCGGGTCCTTGAAAATGACCTGAGTAAAGCACTTCTGAGCTGCTTAGCATCTTTTTTTTTTTATTTTCCCTCCCTCAAACTGGTGTGAGGACTATCTTATCAGGACCTTCTACACAGTTGCAGATAGTTCAGTAAATTGGAGATAGGCTGGACTTTATTATGGCTAACGGCGCGTTATTTTAGATCGGTGCTCTCTGAGCTGAACCTTGCTTTTAGTTTTACAAGGAAACTGGAGTAGAGGGGAAGGAGGACAGAGGCAGCCTCTTCCTCCGCTCCTGGTTAGGGGCAGCAGCACAGGATCGCACCCTGAGGCTCAGAGAAGCATGAGAAGAGAACGGCAATGAATGCTCCCATTCATGCACCGCATCCGTGCCTGAATCGCTCGCTGGCCCGGCAGCACGGCCACCTCCCAGGCCGCCCAGCGCATAAACACAGGCAAGGCTCCGACAGCACGGAGTTCACGTGCTGCTTCTGTTCAGAGCAAAGCAGAACATATCCCAGCCTTCATCCTGCTGATTTATACCTTTGTGAAAGCATCTCGGGCTGCTCTGTTGCCCCTCATGGCCCTGCCCAGGGCTGGATTTAGGGGTTTGGTGTGCTTTCAAACTGCGGGTTCATAAACTTTATGGGTTTGGCTCTGAACACCAGAGAGTTCCAAGAATGTTCTTCCATCTGTCACCTGCGCAGTAACCACTGCTGCAGAAGGAAATCACTTGCCTGTTTAGACTTGTAACCCCACATATAAGTGCTCTGAAAGTAGCAGTTGATTTCTTTTCAAGAGACTGCTCTGAAAAACTGAGCTGCTCTAGGCCTTCTGATGTGGAAGAATTTCATCTTCAAGGTCTTGGGAAGACTTTTTCCCCTTAACTTCCCTCCCAACCTTTGGGAGCAAGGCCAAAAGAATCTCTGCCTGTGTTCCCCAAAAAGCATGTTCTTCACTAAATTTCCCAGATTGACCAAACTGAGTCAAAGCAGTGAATGCAAACTGTTTTTTAATCTGGATAATCAGTTTGGGTGTGAGCCCATAAGAGAGTGGGACAATACCCCAGTTCCTTGTATTTGAAGCTATTTTCCTTACTGCTTGCTGGCTCAGGCATCGACTTGAGTTAAGGAAATTTACATTTCAGCAGTTTATAATCAATCTTAGTAAGCTTAAATTGGGTTAGAAATGACAGAAGTGTGTGAAGTTAAAGCAGCTAGAACTACTTAGGAGAGCTCAGAAATGACCAAAGCCTTCAGCAAGAAACTGCATTTGTAACCATACAGAGTACCGAAAAGAGTTCCTGGCTTAAACTCTGTTCAAGGAAGTTTTGTTATCAACCAGATGGACTTTTCCTTGAAAAGATCATCTCAAGTAACTGCTAGTTCTCTCCAAAAGCAGTGGAGCCGAAGTCAACTATCGTTTTATTATTGACTAGCTCTTATCTTTTGTTTGTAGTAGGTGGGTACAGCCAAACTGTCATGGTTCTGAAGGAAAATTGCATTCTTCCTGCTCCCAGCAGTGAAATGCAAAAAAGTATCCTGACAATCTCCTCCAAAGACTTAGAGTTCACTGACTAGATTCTTTCTGTTTAGCTTCTCGCATTTTGCTTTGTCTCATTCTTTCCCTTAAATATTAACGTTGAGGCAAACAAGTTTGTGTTGTATAAATTTCACTCCAAACCTCTGCCACATATTACCTCTTCTTTCTCCATGTCCAAAAAAGGAAAACATTATCTTATGGATTTAAAGAAAAATGGGGAATAAATATATTTTTTCAAATAAAATAAGTATTACTTTATTGAAATACCATCATCAAAACTGGCAAAGATTCAAAAGAGAAGAGAAGGCATCCAAAAATTCCTTCGTTTAGTCCTAGCCTGGAAGCCAAATTTAAAATGAGTTTTAGTTATCAGATTGTTTTATCAAGATATGCATTAGTTGACATGCATTAAATATTCAGAGTTGTTTCACTTTTGACCTGGTTGTCTTCTAAGGGAAAACACATAGTGCATATACAATAAAAGCTGGTTAATTTTATTTAAAAGAAGGAAGGGAAAATAAACGAGGAGTGCCAGTTGGACTGCAATAAAATAATGATATGGGAAGAGAACTGACGCTTGATAAAAACAGCTTAAGAGATTATTTCTACGTTATGCCAGAAGATATCTAAACAGGCTGATCTACTTTCAGCCAATAAAGCAGATAGCTCTTAACTTTCACACTAACCATTTTACTAAGGTTATGCCGCTCTGTAGCATGTTACAAACCATTAATGATTTCAGGGGACAAACAAATTTCTTGGACAGTAAGTCAAAATCACAAAGGTAACTTATGAGGTTGTTCTCACACAGATCTATAGACATCTCTTGCACTAAAAAGTGCACTGTCATAACAATGACAGCCAGTGCCTTGAAACAAAAGATTGACCGATGCAAATAGCACACAGACCAATTTGGAGATGTTTACAAAGCATGTTTGTAAAGCCAATGATACTCTTGCATCTCTGCAAGGGGCCACAGAGCATAAACAAACCCAGCTTAGTCCTGTGAGACCATCTTTTCCTTCTGTCAGCCCCAAGTAAGCTTAACAGCATGCCTTAGCCATCGTGGTATCACAGATTGCATCCAAGAAGCAACCTTTTTTTCT
Source organism: Oxyura jamaicensis (assembly GCF_011077185.1). Classification (NCBI taxonomy): domain Eukaryota; kingdom Metazoa; phylum Chordata; class Aves; order Anseriformes; family Anatidae; genus Oxyura; species Oxyura jamaicensis. The sequence continues at coordinate 1,734,476 of NC_048900.1, read as the reverse complement.
TGGGACAATAGAGACAATAGGTTGCTTACATGGAAGAGTGTCTGAGACAGCCAGCCACGGAGGCACACAAATCTGCTTGGTTCAGAACCAGCTGGCACAACCCAGCTGAACAGCTGTTTGCCCCACACTTAAGTCCTTTGCAAATAGCACGAACACCTTGTACCATCAACTTTTCTCTTTAAAGACTGCATGTCCCCCATCTTCACGATGGAAATGAAGGCTACAGACCTGCGCTAGATGCCGTAATGGTAGCTCAAACACATTATCTGCACAGTGCTTGAATTCCCCCTCAAATCATCTGTTTACATTGTCTTTCCGTGTACTGATCGCATCTGAAACCAACAGTCAGCTTAGGGGGGTAGGGAGTTACAGCAGTGTGCAGATACAGGCTGCTGATCTTACACAGCTTTCATTTCTTCTTCAAAGGAACTTCAGCTCTCACAAACGGCGGCACCGGGAATGAACACAAATGCACAAGGACCTCACTTCTGCTAGTTCAGGGCTGTGCTTTGTTAAAGCCCGGCAGACTACTGTTAGCTCATATATTTCAAAACGCTGAAGCTTGAAAAAGTCACTTTTTTCCTTTGCTTTACAACGTATTATGCAAATTAGAAACATAAAATAGCCAATTTTAGATAAAAATGTAAGGCATTATAGCAAGGATAAGCAGAAATGTTTTTTCTTCATGAATATTTTCTACAATGGAATGCAGTCCTGCTCTTATGTATTTGCTGTTAGTCTGGGCATTGGCAGAGTCTTTCCTTTCAGTCAAAGAAAGGGACATCACCAGCTGTGATGTATGCAAGAGCTTTGATCATTGGAGTATGTGTTAGATGTTTATCAGCGCTAGGAATAGAACATACAACATTTAATCTGCATCTAGTTTCCTGAAACGAATCTGAATTTCATGAAAGTAATTACAAGCTGGCTGTTGAATGTCGTGTTTAAGATATCCATTCCCTAGGACATTACTTTTTAATTATAGTTTCAGCAAGCTCAGTCTTCCATTCACTTAATAAAGCTGTGTGAAAGAAGGACAGCTTACATGGGATGAACAAAGATCATTTCAGCGGAGCTTATTTGTGAGTATTGCACTGGGGAGTGTCTATGGTGGGACAGAACAAGTTCTACAGCAGAAAGCAAGACCTTTCAGAAAAACGTATTTTTAAACAAGACTGAGTTATATTTTTGTTTTAGACCTGACAGTCAAAAGTTAGAAGACTGCTAGTACTGGTCGCAGTGTCAGAGCACAAGCGAGTACAATGTAAAGTCTTTGTAGAAGCTCTTTGGCTCATTCTGTTCTTTGATACTCCTGTCGTTGCCCCCCCGCCAAGGCTGCATGCACATTGCCCCGATAACTGTTCTAGGAGGTGGGTGAGGGTCCATGAAAGTAAGCATCAAGCCCTTCTTGTTCCCTACAACTGTTTGAATTTAGGTCTTCCTGAAACTTGGATGTGACTTGCTTTTTTATCACCATTAATTTAGATCTTCCTGAAACTTGGATGTGACTTGCTTTTTTATCACCATACTTCCTTATAGCATAACGATACTCTTATGACCAGTATTGTTAAAGTCAATAGGAATTACTTTGATGCAGAAGTCATCTTGCAGAAAACAGCTTTGAGAAGGACAGGCAAACCAGTAGCTTCCACTGCAATAGCTGCAGACAGCATTTTTCATCTGCATTACTGTTTCACGCTGCAATGGTAATGGATAACGAAGAGAAAGCATCACGTGCTACACACAGATGAGCCTCTGCTGACACGCTGTTTAAACTCCAGTGACTATCCTGCACAGTGCAAAATTTCTCATTTAATAGCTTCTATTCTTTTTTCTACATCCCTACTCCAGAAAGAGTTTAGCATGCTCTCTATTACAGTTAGTGGGTCAGACAAATATGCCTGTAACAAAAATAAGCAATCCCACATTTAGCTATGCCACTGATGGGCTTTAACCATGCACGTATCTAAAGACCTATTTGTTGATAACAGTTTTACGCATGCCTTTTGCTGTCTTTGCTCATACCTGAAGAATAAAGCTAAATGAGGTGTTTAAAATTTATTATCTAATGAGAGAGACTTGAGGCAAGAACAGTATTTAACAGGCAAAAATGGAGAAAGTAGGGGGTCTCCGCAAGTGATGTGTGCTGTTTCAAACAAGCTATACCACTTCATCAATTAAGATATTACACATACTACACAAGACTACCGTGAATTGATGCCTCATTAATGGTAGCACAGACACTACTCCAGTATCGCCATATTCTCATCACTGTTCCACCCAGAGGATTTCATCTGAGTTTTTCCAAGAACACAGGTCAGGTATTCACGACTGCGGTCTTCCGGAACAGGGTTCAAGTACTCGGTTTAGACTTAACTGTACAATTTTCAAGAGATTTTGTACAAATTTCATTCATAAAGAAAGGGAGAGATAGTATTCGTAGATGAAGTTGTCCTTGCAGTATGCAGCAGATAACACTGTGTCACGACTTCTTTAATATATATATACACACACTTTTTTTTTTTTTTTTTTTTTTTTTTTAATAAGGGTTAAGACTTAGGAAGTATTCTAATCCATGCAGTGAAGTTGCAGGTCAGAACAGTCATAAATAATTTCAGAGGAGGAACTGAAGAGAGTAGATAGCTGAAACTGCTTGCGCTGTTGTGCCTGATTGTGCCTCTTCTATGCCTTGGTGCACAGTAGGTTTCTAAAAATCACACCCCCTCTATTTCATTTAAGAAAGCATGGGTATTTGTAGTGTTGTATCAGGTGGATCTGCTCGGTTAGCATTACTGTAAATTCTCCTTTCAGTTGCCGGTAGTCTGGGAATTAGTGTTTCCTGCTTTACTGTTACATAGTGCAATCGAACACCCCTGCTTTTCATTTATGATCCAGCCTGGGTTGTCAGCTGACACTGAAATGAATGTCCTAACCTCAAATCCAGTGGCTTAAAAGATATCTCCCTAACATTTGTTGCCAAGATGAAGTCCAGAAATTACTGTTCAGTAGAAGCAAACAAGGCCTGTTTTTGCAGGCAACTATTTGTATTAAAAAAACCAGCATGACAGCTGAGAATCACAGTTAATGGTTTTTTATATCTACACTGAAAAGCAAGATAAAAATAATGCTGCAATATTTGTAAAGCAGCACTTGAAATGCTATCTTAACAGCTCTAACTTAAATACTTGTAAAAATTCTGTTAAAAAAAAAAAAAAGCATGGCTCTAAAAGGGTGCTATATCTGATTTTTCACTGTAGGTAGACACAGATGCTTTGGTAAATTGTTGGTGTGGGTATTCTCTGCTCTTCTGTCATGGATTTACAAGTTTACCCATATGATACAGAGATATGAGCATATTTTTAATTTCTCTCCAGACGAGAGAGAATTCCTGAAAACCTTCATCTAGCTTTTTCCTTAAGTAACAATAATGGGGGTGGAATAGGAAGGCTGAGGAAAGAGAGCTGCTTCCATCTCAGACCTACTTTAGGAAAGATTTAACAATTTTGACAGGAAAGATGTTATCACTGCTGCCTTGCCACCTTCCCCTCCCCCCAGTTCTTTTAGGCTTTTCTTTTTTTGAAGATCCAGAATATAACATAGCAGTTAAGGTGCTTATACCATGTAGGCTGAATTTACAGCCGGTCTGTAACACTGAACTGTGCTGGCTAGGATGTCATGAGTATTTCTAGAATATCACGCTCATTTTCCAAGCTTTTTCCCGTTTATTACAGAATGCGGATACAAAATAAAGCTGTCTGTTTACTTAGCATTTTTAATCTCCATAAGCTTCCTTTGTAAATATTACCAGTAAACACTACCCGTACTTGCACTGAGTTCTCCCTCCCCACCCCTTTTTGGAGGCACGTCAACAGGCAAAATGCACAAGAGAACTTCATGTTCCGAACAGTAGCATCTCCAATACTGCATTTACTACTGAGTAAGCACACCTAGCACACACAGTACAAAGTATTACTATTACCTATTGTTTAAAACTCAGTATTCCTTTCATTAAAAGTTAACAAATAACTACAGCTATTAAGCCTTTCTGCCGGTTTGGGAAAGAAAAGACTTCTCCACACCACACACAAGAGGAAAAAAAAAACAAACCCACCCACACTCAAGATCTTCTGGAAATTCTGAAGTTTTGTGGGATGCAACACAAGCATAAAGCAGACAAGATTAATGATCTGGGATGAAGCAGCTGAAAACCTCAGGATTCTGTATTCCGGTACGGTCTCAGTTATCTGAGCATCAGCTATTCCAAATTCCCTTTTCTCCCCCAAAGTCTGAATCACATCCTCCAACATCTACTGAAGTACATTAACAGTGACACCGATTATTTGAAACCTCTCTTATGCAAACAGATTTGAGATCCCTACTATTGTAATAACAGAGTCTCCTCTCTGTGGTGGCGAGCCCCTGGCTAAATGCCACTGTATCTCAGCCACTCACTCATCATGTGCAACACTCATCAGCCGTTTCTCCTTTGACTCAAATAATCTTGTAAAGGATGCTGTGTATCACTTATGTATTGTTTTAAAGCTACATTAACTTATTCTAAGTAAAGCTCTACAATTGAAATGTTGAAAGAAGGGTAATGAATTAAAATTAACAAAAAAAGCAAAAGATTTCTTCAAGCTTTTCAAGAGCATTGTGTCAGAGGTGGGAAACACTTCTGATTAGGAATCGGTCTCACTTAGAAAATACAGCCTAGATAATTAAAATTGAAAGAAGTCGCTGAACTAGGCAGTAAGGGGAAGGGTTTCTATTCTTCTTTTCCGTACTCAGATTTTGAGAAGGAAAACAACAGTATCATTGGATCATTAAGCAGCCATTTAAAATATCGGCACTGCTCAAGCATAGGCTTGTTTTCAGTCAAAGGCATTCTGTATCAGAATTAACTGCTTATATCAGTTCATTTTTAGGTTTGCTCAGAGCAGAAGACAGGACACTTAAAACCAAGCCTCTATATTTTTAAGGTGCTTGTCCAGCAGTGCCTTCCCGCTGGGCTGGAAGCGCCCCGTGCCTTTGGGCACACCAAGCCCCTCAGCTCTCCCTGTGCCTGGCGCAGCTTGGTAAAGCAGAGCGTGTGCTCCTAGGATAGCCTCACCTGCTAGCATCCTTTCAAGACCACTCATCATTTCTCTTTGTCACTGATGCAAACAGATACAGGACGCTAAGTGTGTGCACACATCCTCTGTCCTGTCACTGGGAGAAAGTTGCAGCATGTGCTGCTTGGTGGGTCCGGACCTCGGCTTTCTGATGCTGAGGGCTGCCAGCAAGGCTGCCTGGTGAACCTGGGGAGCAACAGTGAGACTGAAACAGAGCTTCACATGGGAAATTTGTAGAGATATCAGAAACAATTAAGGAAAAAGCCACCTTTTATTCAGGGGTCTTGTGTTCTCTTCAACAACAGCACGAAGATAACAGTGCCAAGTTATCTGCCTACCAAAGTCTGCCTTCAGGAGGCATGTGAAAGCCAAGTGCTTTTCCTTTTCTTCCTTTATGAAGAAGAAAAAGGAAGATACACTTCTGTCAACTCCTTCACAAGGATGATTGCTGGTAACATATACTGTCCATGCATGCATTGCCTTTGTGTGCTTTGCTACAGTGTTCTTGTATATATATATCAAAAAATAAGCAGATGTTTGTTAACATTCTTTGTTGACAAGTGGAATAAAACACTTGAGTACACACATGCTGGTGACAAAGATTGTCTGCAAGTGGTCTAGGTCCTACTGATAGAGAAATGAGGTTGCCAGATAGGAGGGAGAAGTGAAGCTCTGCTACCTACTGCAAGCCAGCAATCGTACTTGTTGTTACAATGCTTGAGGAAGAAAACTGACATCTCAGCCATTTTGCATAGCGAGCAATCTGAAGTCCTTGTTTGCCTTCTGTGTGTATATTAGTTATAGCAAGTTAAAAACCAATACCAGAATCACACCCATCAATCATATTTGGGATGGGAGGGGAGGAAATGCATAACACTAACCAGGCTGCAGGTAAGTTGTGTTAGTCTTTAATATAAAAGCTCTATCCAGGAACCTACTTTGGCATTGAATTGTTGTCTAGCTGTACTCCCGCCGGTAAGAATTCAACTATCACATTTTAATAGGTGATGGAGCTCAAAAATAAAAAAAACACAAATGTCCCTCTTAAGCTTATTTATCAACAGCGAGCCTCGCGAGGGGGGGGGGGGGGGGATATTTTAATAGGAGAACAGAAAAGGATTTCAGCACTAGAGTCACTGAAGAAAATGGTGAATTAAGAAGTGAACATTCAGATATTGAAACAAAACTGAATATGTATGTGAAATAAAGCTTAGACTGCTACACATTTGTATCTGTAGAGATTTTCACTTCAGGAAGTTATTTTGTCATGTATGTGAGTAACATTTACGTTGTAAAAATCTAAATACAATGGGGAATCTTTCTTCAAAAGAAGACTAAAGCTCCCAGTCATAATTTCCAGAACTTGTGCTTAAAAACCCTTCCCACAAGCAGAGATTTCCACTACCGCTACTTCTCAAGGATGGTCTTGGTTTATTTTTATTTATTGTTTTCTCCTACAGTAGTTTAGGTTTGGTCCTATGCAATTCTCAGAGCATTTTGACATTGCATATGTCACTGAAGTCTCCGTATGAGTTTTTTTTTTACTCAAACAATACAGGGAAAAAACACAGAACATAGATATCAGATAATTCCATCAAGGCTGAATCTGACCCCGTATTTCAGTTGGTGGTATTTGTAAGAAGCATGCACGCTTTGTTTTTCCAGATGTTAGTTTTTGAAACACTTGTAAATGCCAGCCTCTTAGGTAGAATTAATGACTGCCAAGAAAATGTTGTCTTCTATAGTCTGCTTGAGAGGAGAGTGGAGTGGCTACAAACACCTCATACAATCTGTAATTGTTCTACAAGGCAAGAGAATCTCATGTAGGATGAGAATGGAGTCTGTTAAAGTAGACTTGGAGGCAATACCACATACATACAGCATGGCATGTTTCCTTAAAGCACAGAGGGGAGGACTGCACACCCCCTGAAATCCCCCCACATAGTTACAATTAGCAGTTTGAAAATAGCAATGTTTTAAATAGATATTTGAGGTAACATATCAACAGATGCTACCTAAGTTTGCCTAGGCAGACATCACTGATTATTTTCAAAAGGAATCTTAGTAAATGAATAATCCAGGACATATATGAATACTGGTAGGGTTCACCATTGCCTGTACTGTACAGCTCTTTTGGAGCATTTTTTAAAATATTGCTGCATGCTATTCTAACATGTGTTGTGAAAAGGAAACAACCAGCAGGGAGATGCAAGGCTTGCTGCAGACAGCCTCACAAACTGTATCTGTGCTGCAGTTGGTTTAATAACTTCAGCCCCACACATCAGTTAATCAGACTAAAACATTAGTGAGCAGCAGTGTCTCTAGCACCCTAGGACAGGCCATTCCACAGTGCCAGGACTAATTAATGCACTGACGTGGGACAGAACTGCCCAGGAAAGGCACCACCAAGTTCAGAGGAAGTGCAAGAGGTCTTAGCTCCTTGTCTTTCAGCTGAAGTGCATCAGAGGGGAAACGAGCAGTACAGCCTTGTCCTTTGCCTCACCGGGTCAGTACTCACAGGATTCTCCCCCCAAACTCAATGCTCAGAAAAGGAACGGTTGTAACTAAGCCTAGAGTGCCTTCCCTTCCTTGAGGCACCCTTTCTGCAGCCAGCTCCCCCATGGTTACCTGCAGCCATGAATCACACAGCGTGGGACTCCCCACACCAGTCACTGCTGCCTTTACCCCACGGCACGGCCCCAGCTCCATCCTTCTCTTGTGCTACAGCCCCAGGAGCCCACTCCTCTGCTCCAGGCAGAACTACGCCCGTATCTGCTACTACAAACACCTGGTGGCATCATCTCCCACCAAGGCTGACGGCACCTCCTTCCCCCGAGGAGCTCTGCTCCCCTCCCTAGACAAGCCCCCTCTCAGCAGAGCCCCCTTGTGTATCACCCTCCGGAGCCAGACTTGGCAAAGGAACTTCCTGAGCACCGTTTAGCTCTCCTAAGCAAACTCTCTCTATCCTTCAGGGAAATGATCCAGCTCCTCCTCAGCTAAGCCAGATAATTAAACCAAGGCACTTTATCAGGATCAGATGGGTAGGCAAGAGAGGATGATCTGTCCCAGGCAGGGCTAGGCCCGAATCCACGTGGACGACTTGCCAGTCACCCCGCTACATGGCTTCAATCACTGACGCTAAATAGGGCCTCCATCACAGAGTCAAAAACCAATAAAAGTGCGCGTTTGATAGTTTTCCGTTGAGCCACATTAATTCTATAGATTACAGTGGAATTACACAAGGGATAATTTAGGCTCAGGGCATTTAATAGGACTACACATATGCTTACAATAATTCATGTGCAAGAATGTAAGATTATGGTCCATGTTTCCAAGAAAACAGATTGTGTCTCTTCATAGCTCTTTTTTCCTAGTTTCTAGCTGAAGTCATCAGCGCATGTTTATGATATTACATGTGGTTGCTGAAGAAGTTATTACAATGTCACAAAGAGGATTATGATTTCAGGTGGGGAATAATTCTTGTACAAATCCTCTTTCCATACAAACAGCCTTGGTAATAAAGAATGTGGAAAAATAGGGCAAAGATAAGAGATTTATACATAATGAGCCAGATTGCCCAGTATGGCCCAGCTGCTTTGTATGGCACTGAGGGGTTTAAATTTGCTTTGTGTTGTCAGAGGGATGCAAAACAGAATGCATTTCTAACTATGCTCAAATATTTCTCTCTTGTTGTCATTGTTTTCCTGTAGGGTATAAGCCTGATTCCGTGATATTACTGGTCACAGAATAAACAGCAGCAGTCACCCCAAGAGACTGGTAGCTTTCTTAATGGGTGTGCAGTGTCAGAACAAAAACACCAAATGGCATTTGGGTCCTGATCAGATGAGGTAAAAAACAGAAATGCTAAGTGATTTATTTGAGCATTATTTAAACCTGATTGTTCAGCGAGAAAGTATTATCCCGTATTTGTCTGCTACTAATCAGGAACATTTTGTTTCAAAATTGATGAAACATATAATTCATGGAGCTGAGAAAAGCATACCAATTGTAAATGTCTGAAACTCCCCCAGCCACTATGTACTGTAGCAGAAATGATTGAGCACATTAAGAAGTAAGGTTCTGATCCAACATTTCTTAAGTCAATGGAAACATTTCCAAAGACATCAGAGGTTCTAGCCCTAAATCATATGTTCCCTTGAGGTCACGAGAGATGAGTTTCTACCAACGTTAATGTCTAAAAATTAATGAACTTTCATTATGTTTACATGAGCCACCATTTCCCTCACCCCATTCTTTAGTTTCCTGCTTCTCCTGCAGTTTCCTTTTCCCAATGGGTAGCTCAGGCAGCTCTGCTTCCTTTAATTAGGAACAGCCTCGGCTGTTTTCGTTAGAGGCTGAGCGGCAGAGTGGTTTGAGCTGAGGCGACTGTGGCAGCCTGACGGGGCTCCCACCCCAAGCTCCTGCAAGAATCCCGCTGGTTTCAGCCGGAGCTGGGCCAGGCCTCCTCGCTCCTCGATTTTTGCTGCAAAATTCAAGTGCAGAGCAGTGGCTCCTGGGCGTACAGGACAGGCAGCACGGCAGGCCACCTCACAAACCACCATGCACCCATTCCCCAACACACCCCATCAACCGAGGGGCTGCTTTTCCCCACAAAGATCTCGACGCCAAACTTTTTTTTTTTTTTTTTTTTTTTTTCCCCAATATTTTTATTTGAAAGGCCACCCCGCGTGTGGGGCAGGGCTGACAGAAAGGCGTCCCTCCCGACTTTCCAGCCGCTTCGCCGCCGCTGCCCAGGGCAGCCCGTGAGGGGATCTCACACACCTGGGGGGCGCGGCCCGGGAAGGGAGCCGTGAGGGGCGGCAGCGGGGCCGCGTCCTCCCGGGCCGGGCTCTCCGCGGGTCCCCATCCCCGGGGATCCAGCGGTCGGTGCCCCGTGTGGGAGGGCAGCACTGCCCTCGCTGGCAGCGGATTCCTTCCCGTTGACGTCTCCCTCCCGCCCCGCTCCCCCTCAAGCGGCGCCCGGCGGCGGCGGCGGGGCGGTCCCGGCCTCTCCTCCTCCTCCCCCCGGCCGGCCCGGGAGGGGCTCCGTCAGCCCGGCGCCGCGATTGGCGAGCGGGCGGCTCCGAGGGCCGCGGGGCCGGGCCGCGAGGGAGGGACTAGAACTTTCCGCGGCCGCGGGCGGACTCTTCCCTCAGCCCCGCCGCAGCGAGCGCCCGCCGCCAGCGCCCCCAGGCAGCGGGGAGACCGCGGACAATGACCCACTTCAACAAGGGGCCCTCGTACGGGCTCTCCGCCGAGGTCAAGAACAAGGTACGGGGCGAGGCGCTGGGCAGCTCGCCGGGGCTTTGTCTGCACGGGGGACGGGGCGCAGCTGCCGCCGGCTCCACGCGGTGCGGCGGGGCGGGAGGGAAGGATGCCCTCGCCCACCCCCGCGGCGGGGAGCGGGGCGCTGCCGGTGCCCGGGCTGCGAGGCGGCCCCGCCGCCCCCCGGCTGCCGACACCTGCCCCCGTCGCCCCCTCCCCTCCCCTCCGGTCCCGTCCCGCCGGGGCCGCGTGGGCGGGGCCATGCAGCGCATTCCAGCCGCGTGACATCATGGGCACGGCCGGCCCGTGGCCAATCGGCGGGGGCGCCGCGCTGAGCGCCCGCCCCGCCCCGCCCCGCCCCGCCCGGGCACACAAAGGCGCGGGGGCGGCACCGGGGGGGGGGTGGGGGCTCGGCTCTGAGGGCTGCGAGAAAAAAAAACAACGAAAAGATTAAAAAACCGCCAGCGCTGACGTCACCTGCGGCCGCGGCGCCGGCTCGCCGTTGTAGCTGGTGTTGGGCTACAAAGGGGGATGAGAGGAGCGCGCCGGCAGCACCGGGTGCGAAAGGCGGCCGCGGCGGGGGCTGGAAGGGCTTCGCCGCCTCCCTCAGGCGCCTCCCGACACCGGCCCCGGGGGGCCCCTGAGGAGCTGTGGGGGCGCACGTGTTAGCGGGGGGGCTGGCGCCGCCGTGTTTCGGGCCCCTGGAGGTTTTCTGCCCCGTCTCGCTACGGCTCCGGCCCTGCCCTCGCTCGCACGGCTTCCTCAGCGCAGGTAGCGAGGAGGGCGGGCGGGCGGGCGGGGTGCTGTGCAGGCAGCCCCGCTTCGCTGCTGGGCAGGCTTCTCCTGTGCTCCTGGGGAAGCGTCAGAGCAGCGTGGCCGTAACAAGTTACTCCAGTGCACCGAAGACAACCCCCCTTTCTGTAAGAAAAAAAAAAAAAAGTCCAGCAAAAACACAGCTTAGAACTCGGAGAATGTTGCTCTTACTGCGAGAGATCAGATTTCAGAGCAATTGTGTTATGGGCAGAAATGCTGCATCCCTCCTAGCCCGAATCTTGCATGGCTCCATGCATTAGATGCGTCTCTGTTTCCCTGTGATTCCGGAGGATCGGACAGGAATGGCTTTGTGAAGATCAGAAATTCCTTTTTTCCAAATCCATCTGTGTCATAAATGAAATGTTTAAAGATCAACACCCAGTTTGCTCTTGGTGGGCCATTTATTTGGTACTGATCTTAATCAGGCTTCCTAAAACACCGACCTTCACGGAAACCATTGTGTGTTTTTTAACATTGTCAGTAGCTGCCGTACTTCCCTGCTTGAATGATGCCGTATGTTAGCTGCCCTTGTCTGAAATTTTCAGTGCTAATCCCCAAGCAGTTTTTTTCCTACAGAAAACAGACATGTTGGTAGCTGTGCTGCCTGAGGGCCCAGCTCTGATGGATAGAAAAGCCTCTTGGTTTTGGTTTTTGTTTATTTTCTCATTTGGCATTGTATTGGTGTTCAGAGGGACCTTTTGTTTGCTGTGGTATTTGAACAGATGAATATAACATGTCTTGATGCTGCCTGAGAAATTTTTTTAAATTTATGTTCCAGATTCTGGCTCTAAGCTTCAAATCCTTGTTTAGTTCAGTTTGGCGTTCAGGGATGTATATTTGTTTAAATTTTATTTTCTTCTGAGGCCCTGCCCTTCTCTTGTTTTGCTCCTTACCTCAGTTGACCGATAAGGTACCTGCTCTCATTACTGATCTTCCCCCTCAACCAATAAAGGTTGGAATTTGGGTACTGGTTCCCAGCTAGAAGGAAACTTGTCTGCATGAGAAATGTGCAGGTAGTCAAACTAGCGTAATCCCTTTGAAGTTGGTTCCCTGTTTACTTGAGATCATAGCCGATACTTGATCCAAAACAAATGTTCAGCGAGGAGCCTTTTAAGCTGATTTAAGCGGATAGTTTCGTCTGCAGGCAGTAAATTTTCTTCTTAAGAAGTGGGACGGTTTCTGGTGTGCACAACGTTAGCATAGCTTGAGACAGTGATGTAATTAAATAAAGCTACAAGCTGGTGTTGTCTTGGTTTCTGACGTAGGACCAAGGTAGCAAGGCGTTAGCAGAAGCTTGTGCTCCGCTGTCTCACGGCATAGTCCAAGGAAAAAACAGGAACAGGGGTAGGAGCCGAGCAGGCTCCGGGTCGCTCAGCTGCTTCCTCGTGGCTCCACCCTTCCCATGTCAGCCGCGATGGGTTGGGGCATTTATCTGTCTTCTCCCTCTTCCCAGCTTTGGTGCATTGCTGCTCCGTCTCAGCTGCGCATGGAAGGAGGATGGCAAAAGCGAGGTGTAGGTGGAGAGCCAAACTTTGCGTGGCCTTCGGCTGTCCCGCGTCTCGCCTCCAGTCTCCATCGTTCCTCCCACGCCGCCACCCATCAGGGAGTTGGCCTCAGCCCAGACCATTTTCTGACGTTTTATAAAAGACGGGGAGTACCTGGAGGGAGTCTGGCTGTCCCTGCAGCGGTGACCCTGAAAGGCCAAGCGCTGGTGACAAGCAGGAGGCAGGGGTGAACAAAACATCGCCTGGCATGAAGGCGTGGGGCGGGCAGCGGCGCTTCCTGCGCTCATTCTCAAGGGCAAATATGAATTAATTAGCATGAAATCAAGTCCACGCTGAATAAGACCAGGCAGACCTAGGTATGATTATTATGTTCCTCCTGGAAACTGCTGAGGAGAAAAATCTTGTACTGTATTTCACTTGCTACAGGCCAAATAAAAACAGATTTAATTTCTTCATCCAGAAATTACCTTTTCGTGAATACTTTAACTGGGAACCAGATTCAAATTACTGCCTTTCAGACTTTTTGCCTTTGTGATCCAGTTGGCTCAGGATCTAGGTGAAGTTTTGTCTGCCTGTAGCTGGCCTGCTGAGTCCTCTCCTTCCCCTTTCAGTCTTCCTTTCAACATAAAGATAATAAATACCCTTTTCTTTTTAAAAAGTAACTTAAAAACAAACTGTTCCAACTGCACGCTTTTTCCCTCTTCTCACACTTCCTATATGCTATTTTCCTTCAGCAAACCTCTAGGCTTGCTCACTGAGCGTTTTTTAGGAACCTTACGTAAGAATTTTTGCTGCTGATGAAACATATTTCTACTAACATTTATCTATAATGACATAACAAAAATTAATAATAAGGCAATAGCGAGGCTAAAGGCAATGAGAACGCTCTCAGAGCACAGGTGATGCTAACTGACAGTGCAGGATTTCTGCTTGCCCATTCTCTTGTGCAGAGCAGTCTAACCTTTAAAGAAATAATACCTTTAATTTACAAGTTATGAATTAAACACAGGCGATTAGTTTAAAATAAAATCAGTCTCTGACCTTTCCCACGATACACGTCTTAACAGTTTGTTGCATGGAGAGTAAATTAAAAATGCAGTATTTTGATGCTGTCAGAAACATTATAATAGAAGTATTATATGCTGAGATTTTTCACAGGGAATTTCAGAAGCAGCAAAAGGGTTTTAAAGGATCAAACGCTGAACTCCAGTTTGCCCCAATTAATTCATGGTTTCTGATGGTTGCTCTTGAAGTTAACATTTACCAGCTAAATATAAGGTTCATTGTGCACAGGACTGATTTTTTTTCTCTTCGTGTCTGATTTCTTTATATTTTTCCAAAGAACTGTGAAATTTTTCCAGCTGGATCCAGGCTTTAGTAACAGATCTGCCGTTCAAATGAACTACTCATAACTTCATCTTTTATATTGATTGTCTTCCAGAAATCTCAGAGCGCAAATCTTCAAGGATGTTATTTTTGTGATACACGTTCCCAAACCTCCTTTATAATTGTAACATACAAAGATGAATGAAAAGCTGAAAAAATTCCACTATAGATTTAGTTAAGAAGTCTATCCACCAGATACGTAGAATGCACCCAACGTAAGAAGAGAATGGTACTTAGTGGTGTGGTTCTGATAGCGGAGTCAGCACAAATCTGACCGCAACCCACAAATGTTACAGTGGCTATTCCATAGCTAAACTAACGTTCAGTCTGTTTGGCACAACATACATTAAATAAAATACATTACTGATGCAAACACAAGAAAACACAAGAAAACTTGCATTTTGTAAGTTTGTCTTGAAATGCCAGATTTTTTAATGTATCAGCAATCTAGGTTACTTCTAAGTTACCTAAAATATGCTCGCTGGTTACTGCTTTCCGAGGCTTAGTTTTACTTTGGTAATACTAAGTTTCAGTAACTTAGGTGCAAGGTCACTTCGAAAATGCCCCTGCCCCATGCTTCCCTTCACGCCCAAGTCATGCGTTGCTCCCTCTCTGGACAGAAGTCTCTTACGCTTCTGAGCATCCTGGGTGTGAAGAGCCCTCACACCAATTCAAGTGGCGTGCAGAAGCCTAATCAGCAGCTACACGTTTCGTTCAGATCTCTTTTCTAAACGGCAGCGGGGAACCTGAACTGCGGCGTCTCCATCCATTGCTGTCCGCTCCCTACTCTGGCTCTGCGTGTCCGATCCCTTTTCTGTCACACTGCTCGCCGTCCGAGGACAGGCCTGCTCTCCTGAGCGTCTCTCAGGCGCAGGTTTCCAGTTCACTGGGCATTCCTTAGAAGCGTTGATACTAAAGCAGCGATAAGTGGACCTCCTAACGAGCTGATGGCAATGAAACCTGTGTAGTAGACAGTTCATACTTAGAATACTTCTCTGTGATAAGCAGAGACATGTATTTTGCCATGGAACCGTTTCCCTTCCAGCTAACGGGGATGCGAGCACCCTTCCACCCAAAACACAGCCCTTGTTTCTGTGTGCCGAGCGCTGCCCAGCCTGCACCCTGCCCATGCCCACGGACCCTTCCTCGGCCGCCACGCGGGTAGGCCCGTCCTGCGGCCACTGTCACTGCGGGTAGCCCCACGGAGCTGGGGGGAAGCACGCCACTGGAGGCGGCTGCCGGGAGGACATTTGGCCGTCACTGCTGTCACCAGGGATGTGACAGTCGATTTCTTTACCCCGTGGTTTAAATCCCCAGTAAACCTTGGCGTGTCACTGTCAAGCTGACAGCTGTCTTTGGTAGTCCCGATGTGTTCCCAAACTGGCCTGGAGCAGCATCCAGCAGGAACTCCTGAACTGCGGGACTTGTATCGGCATCCTCTGTAAAGCCCTGCACGACGGGTGGAATCTCAGGGCCGTCCCTTGGCTTACCCCGTCTTTTCTTGGGAGGAAGGTGATGAACGGCAGAGCTTAGCAGGGATTAGCTGCTGCTGCCCCGTGAACGCCTCTGAAAGCCGGGGTGGTGCCTGAGAGACGCGGGGCTGGTTGCTCCATGCTGGTGCTGTGGTGGACCTTGGCAGCGCGTTGGCTGCACTTACAGTTCAGAGCTGTTAATTTATAAAGCGCGTTACAGAAACATTGCTGGCGGATTAATAAACTTCTCAGTAAAACTTTCACTGGTGATAGAAAAACATAAAACTTGAGGTTAGTGTTTAAGGGTGGGGAATAAGTACCAAGTTTTGCAGCCTTTATGTGCAAGCTAAAAGTATACCTCCCGTAGCCAGAACACATCTGAGGAAAGCAAATCGAATTTACACAGTCGTGATGACTGAATAGGATTTGTAGTCTCAGAAAATAGAAAATGTAATTTGCACTTCAGTAACGCTTGCTTGTTTCAATTGTTCAAATTTTGTGTGTGTGTGTGGATTCAGAGTTTGACTTGGTTCAGAATTTGGAGAGAAGTACCTAATATATATATATTCCTGTTGCTGAGTCAATACTCTTTAAAAGCTGATGGATGCGTGCACGTGTTGTTTCAGGATAATGGCACATGAGTAATTTATTTTTCATCTCAGCTTTCTTTGTAAGTATTAATTCAGAGGCTTTTTCCCGGGTTATAATTTACCTTTGGGGAGTAAGGGATAGAAACGTCTCTGTGTGCAGGGCTGCTAGCTGCGGTAGCTACGTAACACCGTGCATCTGACACATCCTTTTAAGGAAAACTTTTTAGAGATTCCCATCCCCTATGGAACAGTACAGGAAAGGCCTTCAGTAAAAATGGGCCCGAGGCCAGGACACGTAGGGCAATTTGAAACAGATTTTTTCTAAGTGAGATCATGTGAAAATCCCTCTTTTCTCTGTAAGAGGGACTCTTTTGCTTAGAAATGCTTTTTGTAAGTGTTTGATTCTACACAACTGTTAACTTGTATGGCTATAGTCAGCAGCAAACATTTTCTTTTGGGTAAATATTTTTGGTTTTGCAGTATTGCCTCAGTAACGTATGTTGTTTCTGTTTAATTGGATTGAATTACTTTGTGTTTTTCTCTACCGTCTTGACTTTCTTCAGGTGGGTGGTTCTATGTTCTGGTTTTCTTTTAATAAATAAATAAATAAATAAACCAACCCTTTATTTTTTCTTAAACCAGTGCTGATTTTAGTAGATATTAGGAGGGGAGACAGTGAAAATTCTTACTACCTTTATAAAGCCATCTCTTCCCTGAAGCAGATGCAATTCTGGCATTTCCTTGCTGCCCTGAAAGGTGTTCATGACGGTGGGATCTGCTGTCCTGCATCAAGGACTGAAGAGTTACAGATCAATCCCAAATGAGCCTCCCTAGCTCGCCTTGCGTGCTTGGACCATGGCTGTTCCCAGAGTGAAACCAGACATCACATCTATAAAAGCTTTACCTAGCTTTCCTGTTAAGAAAGCTCTCCTGTTATATTGCTTTCCTGTTGACATTTCCACTGCTACAGCCTCTTATTTATAGACAGATACCCTGATTTTAGTACTCCTTGTTATGCTTGAATAAGAGTGACTTAACTGAAAAGTGTTTTTCTGTTGTCCCTAATCCGTTGGCTAAATGCTCCCAAGTCTTGCCAGCAGAAGACAAGGCAGAAAGAACAAATGCATACAGGAAGGCGATCACTTGTCCCCGGAGGCTCAGGGGCAGGGGCAGCTCTGATGCGGCCGTGAGCAGGGACCCCCATGGAACATTTCCCGTCCGTGCTGAGCAGGGCCAGGCCGGGAGGAAGGCCTGCACACAGCCCTCCACCCTGCTCCGCAGCAGCTGGGTCTCGTGGCTGCCTGGTGAGTGCTGGGCTGCCACTGCTGTGGCTCTCGGTAATGCCACTGCTCCTGTTCCAAGTGACCCTATATATAGCACCTCTGGAAGTCAGTGCAGCGTTAACTCGATGGAGCAGATACCATTCAGACATCTATCACTAAATGTTCTTTGCATATTGTTGTAGGAGGCTGTCCCCTTACCTTGCGGAAATTCTTCTAGTAATCACGTCCAAATAAAAGTAAATGGTTCAGGAAACTTTCTGAGAAAATAAAGACTACTGCCTCTTCACTATGGCCTATCGTAAGAGCACCCTTTATCATTAGTAAACTTAGTAAATTAGTAAGCATGAAAACTTCTGCGATATGGCAAAGTACCTCTCTTTGGAAATAATGAAGTGGTTTTAACAATAATTTTAAAAACATCTGTAAGATCAAACATCGGAGAGAAAGAACTGGTCTCTTAATGGGTGGAAAGGAACTGGAACAAAACGTAACTAACAAAGGTAGTTCATTCAGGGCACCCCAGCACTTTGTTCTGCAGAAGAATGATGGAACTTAAACACTTGAGGTCAGGGACCTCTCAGTTACACTTCGTCTGTAATGCAGCATCGCCCTGCTCTTCATTCACCTTGCATTTTCCAAACTTACGCTGCACACCTCAATTCATGGTAATGAGACTACAACTTACCTTGCAGTATCTGGAGCTCTGGGTGCTGTGCAAATGTGCATCCTCTACCCACCCCTAGTGGTGCTGACTACTGATAATCCTGTAGGATTATCAGGGTCTTTTACGATCTGTGCCATTCACTATCTGAGCAGAAGGAGCTGGCAGGAAGTTTCCAGAAGCCCAACCACGACCTGTAAAATGAAATCTGTTGTATGGTAGGGGAAGACCAGTAACTGCCCTTTTTTTTTTTTTTTTTTTTGTTACAAACTATCTCTGCCCAAGGTGGATTTACATAAATTAGCAAGGAAGAAACCGCTGAAATAAACCAAGGAATGTGTTTTACCTGCAAAGTGCAAACAAATCTATATGCACTTTCTGAAAAGCTTTTCGTTGGTTACTAACAGTAAAACCACAATCTTTAACTTTTTAACACTTTTGTAGTATATACCATTCACAAACATTTACATGTGATTAATTAAGCATGTGTATGGGTTACTCTCCATTTGGATTTTTAACCAATTCCAACTCTTATACTGTATTCTGTATGTATGATGTGAGTACAGCTGGAATTGAATAGAGATGAAAATTCTGTTAGATGCCACAATAGTGAATAAAGCAAGTGAATTAAAATAAACAAGTATACTTATGGTAGTTTTCTGTGTAGAACAGATCGTCTTAAGCTCCATGCTAAGAGTATGGTTGTATCCAGTGATGTAAATGAGCCATTTCATTTCAGATCAGCGTGTCCAGGATCCCATCTGCTGGGATCTTTGTCTTTGTACGGATTGGAAGACGTAATTGAACTTACTGTCACCATTTTTTCATGTTAAAATAAATCCAGTTATTGAAATGCTTTAGTTTGAAACACTTACATGAAGAAATACTCTTCCAGTACTTGCTTAATTGCTGAAAAATCCTGGCTTAGAACTTACTACAGGGCGGTTAAACCAGAGCATCTTAGCGGTTGGACTGTCTTTAGTACTTTAACAGTAGGACTTTCTTTCATACTAGTTATAAACTTCAGTATAGCAGGTTTGTGGCTTGATTTTCACATAACTTAAAACATAATTTAAATAAACAGTTGATCCAAAAGTTCATCATAAACTTCTTAAAAATACCTATTCTACTGTCTGTTACAAAGATTTTATGATTTCTAGAGAACTGCCTACAGGATCTGTGTAAACAGGGAAAGTGTCATGCTAAATTTCAAATGGTCTTAGCATATGTTTTCTTAGACTTTCTTGAGTAATCTTCCAGATTTTAAATGCTAGACTTTTAAAGATGGATATTATTACAAAATTAAGTAAACATTTTCTAAAAATTTTGTACTTTTTTTTTTTTTTTTTTTTAATATCACAGTAATTGCAGATCATATTCTTCTTGCAACTCTTTCTACGTGGTTAAAGCACAGCTTGCCTGGGTGGCCATATCCAGAATATTCTTTGATGTTTCCTGGAATACAGTCAACATTTTTTATCTCCTACTGGGACATTTTAAAAGCTGTTCTACTGGGGGAGAAAAGTATGTAAACTTGAAAGAGCGCATGATTTCGTGGATAGTTGTAGCAGCAGTGGAGAAGTACTCTCGAACAGAGATAGGGATCCTTGGTGCTATTGCTTTCTGGCTGCAGGCTGTCTAGTCCCTGAGAACACCGTTCCACCAGCGTCACCCTAGGAGGAACCTCAGGAGACACTTTCTAGTTTGCTACTAGGGAAAACATGACGTTGTTGGAATTTTTGTTTGATATTTGATGTTTATGTACCAGGTTGCTCCGATATTTTTTTTCCCCCACCCACGAAACAAGCAATTAGGTATCATTGGTCTTTCTGGATGGCATGGTAACAATATTTTCAGTGCATGGCTCAGCACTTTTCTTTCAGAAGTAGTCACTGCTGCTGATAGGGTGATCTGCACCCATTTGTTGCTGTACCAGGGTTCAGTAATGTTGGGGGAGGGTTCAAAACCAAGTAAAATCTGTGCTCAGGAGGTAACAGATCTCTGTGCATTGTGTGGGATCAATACTGTCCCAACTGAGAAGAAACTTTACATTCTGGTGCTTTTTGTGCAGTGAAGACTGCCATGGTTTCAAATAATAGGTAGTGAATATTACTGAAACCATGTTCTGCAAAGAATTCAAACTATTCAGAAATACACAGAGTAAACAGTACAATGCAAATGGATTCGGTATCAAGAATAATAATGTACGGTGACAGGACCAGATCATAGAATCATAAAATGGTTGGGGTTGGAAGGGGCCTTAAAGCCTACCTGGTTCCAACCCCCTGCCATGGGCAGGGACACCTCCCACCAGACCAGGTGTACTGGGTCTGGCCAGTACCACCACACCAGGTTGCTCGCAGCCCCATCCAGCCTGGCCTTGAACACTTCCCAGGACAGGGCATTCACAGCTTCTCTGGGCAGCCTGTTCCAGTGCCTCACCACCCTCTGAGTAAAGAATCTCTTCCCAATATCCAATCTAAACCTACCATTTTAGTTTAAAGCTATTACTCCTTGGACTATCGTGTTGCTGCAGTTGGAAGTAGGAGCTGATCAATGAGAACAGGAGTTACAAGCCAGAACTCTGTGACTGTGACAAGAAATGATAGTGTGAACTCGAGGGGAAAAAACTGTGAAAACAAATGTCAGTGTGAGAGAGCTGCAGTAACCCAGCTGCACGAAATGGGGTAGATCCAGTCAGTATTCAGGATGGATGGACACGAGTCTGAGTTAGAGCGTTCTGAGGGAAGCGATGGTAGCATCTTTCTCTTGACTGGCTTGTAAGCTGTCACAAAACCGTACTGGACAGCCAAGGAAGAGAACACACAGTTCTTCCAGCCTGCTGCTCTGGCAGCAAAAGCCCATCGTGACTACAGGTATCTTGTCTGTAAGATGGCTTGGAAACTGTGAGGCATGGCTTCACACAGCTTCCACTTGTGCAGGTGGAAACAATGCCAGGAAATTTGGATTAATTCTCATCCATTCCTCTTTTAAGGTTTGTGGTCTAAATTATGATTTACAGAGAAAACAGTGAAATGTGGGTGAGTTACCAACTATGCTACAAACAAACAAACAAAAAACACTCTTTAATATTAAGCAAAATGGATACAGCTGCAAAAGTTTTGTGCTAGATAGTGTAGTGTGCTACAGTGAGCTCTTAACATTAGCGTTACACACTGTTTCCTGCCTTTCTGTACAAGTCCATAATGGGAGAAGAAAACTGTGTGTTCAGACAGCAGGGCATGCTTAACGGTGGCTTGCATTTTGTACTGTACCTTCCCATTTATTTTTCATCTGGCTTTCTGCATTTCTTTTTACATTTGGGTTTCTCATTGCACAAATATGCATCCTGTGACATCTGTTTGTGCATGGAGCCCTGGTCAACATACATAAACTTAACAGGGAATTTTAATTTGTCCTTATGGTGAAAGTTCATCAGGGTGGTAGCTCAAATGACAAAAGGCTCCACTTGATGGTGAGCTTGGTGCTGTCACTCCCTCTTCTGCCCCACCTTCAGTAAAACCGAACCTCTGTAGTTTCCCACTGTCTAAGATTCTTTGTCTCATTTTAAAGGTTACACTCTTTTATTCTACAACTAAACCACTTCGTTGACAGACTTCCTTGCTCCAACTAGAAGCGTTGTGCCAAGAAATACCGATCATGTCCTTATGTTACTCTCCCTTAGCCCTAAGTTTAGACATGTACAATAATCAATTTACACTCTCAACCACAAAGTTTTAACTCAGTTGTATAAAAAGTAAATCCAAACAAACTGAAAAAAGTGGGGATTTGAAACGTGTTCTGGAACAACAGGCAATGAGCACAACAGGGCAGTTCAGGTGCGAGGAGCAGACATGCTGCAGAATAGTTTGGGATTAGCCTTCTAGACTGCCTCACTCCCGCTTCGACAAGCACATGCTCTTAGGGTTAAAACTTCTGACCAACGATCAGTTTTTCAGCTGTTTTCTGGTACTTCAAATACAGCATGCTGCGTGCTAAAGGCCTGACTCCTGCTTCGGGGGCGTGAGGCCTGAACTGTAACTCAAAAGTTCCAAAAGAAGGAAGAGTTGTTGGCAGATGTAACACGATAGGGAACTTTGAAAGGTTCATCTTTTATAACTGTTCTTTTTAACTTGCTAAATGCTGTGTTTGTTAGTCGTAGTGACTTGTAAAAAGGTATGCAGCGTGTTTAAACCTTTTCCTGAGATTCCGTTACAGTATTTTTCCAGAGCAGCAGCAAGATAGCTGAACTCAAACTGGAGATTCGGCATACGCATAGCCTGTAACGTGCCGTGTGCATGTAATTTGGAAAAGATTAGTATAAACGGACAAATGAAAGTCCATATGAGATCATTTATGGTGTGAAATACGTGTTAACATTATCACTCAAACTCAGCACCCTACAGGCAGTAACTTCCGTGATCTGCCCACGGTAAGGATAAGGTCACGTTTGTTTCAAGGAATCCATACACTTGATAAAAACAGTGATGATGATTTCTCTTGTACTAAGGATGGAGGGAAGGTTTTTTTTTTTTTTTTACACTGTAAGAGGTCCCAAATGGGAAAGTCCTACCTGAACAGAACAAGATGTGAGGATCAGAGAGAGTTCAAGAATCCTGAATTCTCTGTTTGCCAAGATAAGCATATTATAAGCAAGCATGGATAGCATGAAATGCTGCAGTAAGTCTATCAACGTATACCATCCCCAAAGAATATTTCATTGTACATCTAAGTACTGTGAAGTTTCTAGAGGAATCAAATTTAACCCAAGGATTTTAGCCTAAGGCATATGCATTGGCATAAATGTACATATCCTGATGCCTAGTATTATATGCATGTGACATTCAACGATGAAACTTGGCATTTCAAATGGGAATTGCTAGTAAAAGTAAGAGCTGACCTACTGGTACCCCAGGTTCTAAAGCTGAGTCTGCTCCTTCCGCTCCAGAAAGACAAAACAAAACTAGGAAACAAAAGCTAAAAAAAAAAAAAAAAAACCTCCACCTTTAAGAGTGCATCAGTTTTAGGTTATAAAAGATAATGTGTTTTAAGTTGTGTGTCATTGAAGATTACTATATGGAAGAGATTTTAGCTACATTTCATACTGTGTTAGTAAAACTGTTTTTGTTTTTTTTTTTTTCCTGTTTCTGTGCATCATTAACGAGGCAGTCTTCTATCCTGGCTCTATAAGACAAGATTGTATACAGGACAGACCGTGTACAGCAGCAGCACATAAGCATCTGAAACGGCTTCTGATAAATTCAAATCCTTTAATAAAATGTTAACATTGTATGACTGCATGTGAAGCTCAAGAAGACAAATTTAATGTCTGTGATCTCAACCACTACAAAAGAGTCAAGCTCAAAATGTTCTTTTAAAGCATGGAGAAGTTTTCCAGATTTTGACCTTCCCCAAAAATTCAGATACAGCTGGAATGTTTTGCAGAGATGCAACTAACTCAAGTATTTTATATAGCTCTATTTGAAAAGGAGAACTTTTAATCAGAAAAGTTGTCTTCAATTGTCAAAGTATTTTTTCTCTGCTGAAAATGAAGACAGCTCTTCCATATTATGAACTTTACTAACAGTCAGGAGCTTGTAAAAGGCAAGTAACGTGTTCTTGTTTCCTCCCACAACCATAGAGCACCTACGATTTTCACCACTTGCATAAATTTAGTTTCCTTTCAGAGAGATTTCTTTGAAATCTGTATCTCAGAAGTAACAAGAACAGTAGGATTTATAGCTTTATACCTTTCAAGAATTATCAGAACAAAGTAAACAACTTATATTAATAGTTGGTTTCCTGCTGTTTTTAACCCAGATTTTAAATTTTTATATCCATTGCTACAATTGGATCTTTTCTATAGTGTTCTGAATGGTACCTTTTTTCAGTGGCACCGGTGATGAACAATTTGAATTAAGTTGCTTAGCTACTGCTATCATCTTCACTAGACAGTGCTTTCTTTTTTGTGAATATAAGTTTTAAGCATCTTCCATCAAAGTTAGTACTTTAAAAAGAATCAAATGTTGGCATGTTGATAAGCAGTAATGGAAAAAGCCATAAAGTTTTTCATTTATATTAAAGCTTCCAACTTTCCCCTCACAGATAGCAATCAAAGGAAAACTGGAACAACTGATAGTGATAGACATGTGGAAAATATGAAGTATTCAACAGTTTGGTGTTACATAACTTCTAATTGTGTCACTGGGAGTAAAAAAAAAAAAAGAGCTAACAATTCAAAGCAAACATAATACTTTGCTCCTGGTACCTGACCCAGGCTCTTCCTGCTTAACTCCTTCTTGTCACATGTTTAAGATTCTAAAGTTTCTGTGTCTTTGCCTTTCAGATAGTTTCTC
The DNA here is from genome assembly GCF_011077185.1 of Oxyura jamaicensis. Taxonomy (NCBI): domain Eukaryota; kingdom Metazoa; phylum Chordata; class Aves; order Anseriformes; family Anatidae; genus Oxyura; species Oxyura jamaicensis. The sequence goes on along the minus strand of NC_048900.1, from coordinate 1,710,034 downwards.
TGAAAGTTATACTTAATCTATCACCACTCTTTACTTTCTGTAACCTAGTTGCCCACCAGTTCAAGTACATCAAAACCTTTGCCATATTTAAGTCAAACCACACAGTACTTACTGAAGATAATGCAGAAAGTTTTCAGATTTAATAGCAATGCTTTCAACGCCAAAAATGCAAGTTTCCTCACGTGTTTAAACATTTATTTCCTATCTGTATTTAAGCAGAGGAGCGATATCCCCGAGACTCTTTAAAACCTCTTGAAAAACTGAAGGTTTTAACACATGTGAAAGTACTCCAATATAAAGTAAATATTTAAGAGACATGATAAAATTCCATCTGACTACTTCCAAGTTACCCAAGCAGTGGGGGCAGTGATGCAATATTCATCTCGGTTCTAATCTCATATGTGGAATGTGCTTTGCATTAAATGAGGAAAAATGTTACCTTTCTTTTTCCTTTATATACTTGCAAAGAAAGACTGAAATAGCCACACATGTAGAAGCATTTGGTGGTACTCTGTCTAGTAGACTTCTCTATGTATTTATTGTAAACAGGGGGAGGGAGATGAGTGATCTTTGAAGCGTGTCCCTCAATGGCACGATTACCAACTTTTCTATAACCTCGTTTACTTTGCACTGGCAATTTTTTTATTCTTTTAAAAGGAAACTGAGTTGTAGAAAGACAACTCCAGCTGTACTCCAGACCCTTCCAGCTGCAGGATGGCTGACCTATCACTTAGCATTGCCTTTAAGCTACAGTGAAACAAGCTGCCTGAATTTTGAGGTAGCATAACGTTTGTTACCTGTCTAAGTCTAACTAAAGAATAGTGGAAGAGAGCATAAACCCCTCTCTGAACCCCTGTGCATGTAGGAGCTGAGATTTTCATGTCGTGTGAACCGTCAGCACAGAAGCAGCCCGCCTGCACAGTGCACTCCCCTACCCGGAATTGGGAGCAGGCCGCGTGCTGGCCTGCCGACAAGTTCTGGCCTCTGCTGAGCTGGGCATGTCGGCGTATTGCCTACGGCACATCTCGTCTGTACGTCTAACTTCAGATTTGGTCTGTGCGCTTCTGTAGGTTCTTTAACATGTAATAATGTGATGCCACGTTTTGGTCTTTGGGAGTGTTTTGGGCTCTTTCTCCTTTGCCCGGATACTCGGACGCACACACACAATATGACAGATTCAGTTGTTTCTGAGGCTGCAGCTCCTCTGTGAGTCTGGCACAACTCAAGCAGCTTGTTCAGATGTTACTAGGGAGACAGACCCAGGGTGTGATCACACAATCCTGGTTTCCATAGGAATCAAAAATAGCCATGAAAAGTCGTTTGTAAGCTAACCACCAGGTCAGGAAGGAGAAAGACAATAACCTACTTCCTCATACACCATTTTCAAGACAATTAACCTTTCTGGTAGGCCTTCAAAAGGGGCTACTCTCCTTCCTATTATTAGGTTCACTGAATAACGTGGTAGCACTGAGTCTTGGGTTAAACTTAAAAAAAGGGACAAGAGGAGTACTTCTTAGAAAAAGAAAAAAAAAGACAAATGTGGTGGCTTCTAACATGATGCTGTGAACTTAGCAGCTAGCTTTTCTAGACAACTTCTCAGCTATATAATATCTGAAAGGTATGATTAAAGAAAGTCATTTTCCTCACACTAAGCAGGATAACCAGAGCTTTTTTCCTTTTTTCTCCAATAAGAGAGAGCGCTTGATTATTTTAGACCACCATTGGTCTAAGCACTGAGGTACTTACTGTCTTGTGCAGAACGCTGCGGAGTTTCATGTATTAATCAATAAGGGAATTACCCTGATCTGTAACTAAGGCACCAGAGCAGCACTATTACAAATAGTTTAAGGAAAATAACTATTACTCACCCTAGTTTCTGAAGTAAAGCCAGAGATACGGGAATTTTCCATTCCCCTTAGAAGAAAAATAGAGAACAACATACTGTAATTTTTTAGTTTGGTCAGTTTGGAGTTGGGGATTGCTAACGCTAGCCAAAGTGCAGTAATTTCCTCTCTCCCAGTAATTCAGATAGATTGGAATTATAATGTCCTGCACCATAAAATGGTTGCTAATACCTAGTCTTAGCCTTTCTGGGATGGTGTCTGTATGCACGAAGTATGAAACTTACATTTTGGCCTGAAGGTTAGTGGCTTTGCCTGAGTTTCCTGTTAGGAATCTGTAAGGGACCGGAGGCCGGGCGAGGTGTCAGTGAGGAGTGCTGCAGGCACCCCTGTGCTCGCCCATCACTCAGTCGTTGTGGCAGCTCCCTCATCCCGTCCTGCTCACTGACCCACGTGGGACAACTTGCAATGCAGGTGGAAAAGCGTTGCCAACCTCCGCACTAGGGAGGTTGGTTATGCCCTAAAATCCCGTGCTCGGTTCACTTGTTCTGTTTGCAGAGAAAGTAGCAAGTTATAGTACTAAGGATTGCTTCCACTGAGGTAATCCCTTCTCTCCAGCTTGCCCCAATGCTTTTCAGCATCACCTGTGAAGAGCAGGGATGGGGAGAGAGCTTGCACCCTGCTGGCTGCGCAGTTGAAGCGTGCTGGTTCGCATCGACTTCTAGTGAGCGCGGCATAAGCTGACACGCTGAGTGGTGAACTCCGAGCATCTGGAAAAGGCGTTGAAGTCACCTTGCTATCAACTCTTGGCCTCTGTTTGGTGCCTTGAACTTCCAAGACCAGGCTTTCTCTCTCTACCATAATAGTGCACTAACTTTGCAATTAAGACATGAGATCACAGCTTATTCCATCCGAGTCTTCCAGCAAACCCAAAGACAAGAGGAATAGCAGGGATACTGACTCTTAACTTGGGGGGGGGGGGGAGGAAATGCCACACACAGCCCCCAGATTTCCTCGCAAGGTAGCTCTGAATGTTGTAGCAACAAGGGGAAAAGCTAACAAGCCATTTCCATTAGTCATAATCTAGGTAAAGAAGTGAATCCACCATAATCTTCTGGTAAATAACATCAGATCCATTATGCTAAAGTTCCCATCTGGAAGTCTGTGTTGGAGCAGCACTACTGATGCTGTGGCAGTTAAAAACTCTTACTTCCATAAAACATTATTTTACTTTTTACTTGCTGCTGAGGTACAACTTAGATGTAAAATATTTTTTTCAAAAAAGTCCTTATTCCTCCATAGCTATCAAAAGACTGTTCACAAGTTCTAGCAAATCTTACAGTAGAAATCTTACTGTTAGAAGTGCTTTAAAGGACTATTTCCAAATAAACATTTAGTAAAGCCATTATAGTAGAAGGAATAAAGACGTATCTGTAGCCTGATAACTAAAATACCGTACTAAATAAATGCTATGGCTTACTCTTTGAAACAGGTTTGGGAGAAAGACTTGCAGTTTTCTCTCGTGATATAACTTTATAATTGCTTCTCTTACAGATAGCTCTCAAGTATGATCCCCAGATAGAAGAAGACCTGCGTAACTGGATAGAAGAAGTTACAGGACTGAGCATTGGTGCAAACTTTCAGCTGGGACTAAAAGACGGCATCATCTTATGCGAGTAAGCACTAAGTAACCTTATTTTTAGCAATTTTCCACATTTGCAGAACTAAAGAGGGACTTTCTGAAGATTCCCTTCAAACACATCAACAATGACAGTCAAAGATAGCAGACGGTAGGGTGGGAGATAGCTTCTTTGAAATTGTGGAGGAGAATGAGAAATCTCCTCTATACTTCAGCAAAGATATCTAACTATTTCTAAATTTAACAATGAAGCTCTTTTCTATGATAATGAAATGGCACACGACAATAATGACTTGTCTGTTAGACTTGTTAGACCTGAGGCACTCTGTATAAATCAAAAAACTAACCATTTTGATTAAACTAATGCAACTAATAAAGTATGAGTGAAAATATTATATGCCTGCACAGATGGTATAAGGATGAGATTTATTGTTTAAGCATTTCCCTTTTTTTCACCTCCCCAGGCTTATAAATAAGCTGCAGCCAGGATCAGTGAAGAAAATTAATCAATCAAAACTAAATTGGCACCAGGTAAAACAACAGAATAAAACCCCAAAACTACACCTCTAACCCCTCCAACCCCAAAACAGTTCTTTTGTATTAACAAATTTCCTCTGAATATCTACACCTTAAATCTTCATAGCATCAAGTTTTGTGTATGTGTAGCAAGATAGACACACAGCAGTTGAGATCACTGCATACATGGAGAGCATTCAACAGGAGAAATTCTAATAACTGAGATATCTCATAAGTGGCAGTTAACTATGCATATTTAATAGTAACGCTTCAGCTGTTAAATTAAGTTTTAAATGGCGAATGAACATAGAGCAACATAGCAAGGCTTTTTCCAAGTTTAAAACTGACAACACCTGTCCTTCCGTCTGTCTTTCTCTCCCCGCCCCGCGCCCCCCCCCCCCCCCAGAAAAAAAAAGGAGAAAAAAAAGCTTTTTAACCCAACAACAACTAGAGTATTCCATCCAGGCAGTGCTGTAAGGCCCCGAGGTCAACAGCGTGGCTGTACCAGGACATTTGAGGTCACCATACAAAGCATCCTCCTGAGAAGGCAGCTGGGGGACACAGGGGAGGAAAAGGACCCAAACAGTCTCAGAGGAAGTAGTTGTGTAACAAAACTCAGAAGATACATGGTGCAAACTACAGTGTGTACTTGAGTTCAGTATATCCAGATTGGATTTCATATGGGTGGTCTACCAAACACTTTTTTTTTTAATCCACAAGAGACTATCAACAGCACCATGCTTTTAGGGCAGGCGTTGGAAAGGTTGCTGGTTAGAGCTGGCTGCCTGTACTGATGCTGGATCGAGCTCAACACTGCTGTGTCAGCTTCTTATTTTTATTGGTACCAAACACTAATAAATGCAGAGGAGGATTTTATTTTTTATTTAAGTTTTAATCTCTTGTGATTCCAAAAGGAAAGATAAGTTTCAGTATTCACTTATGTACTCCCTGTTACTTACTTTCTGTTTTCTACAGCACACAGTGCTAAAAACTAGTAGTAAAACCCAAAAGCTTGTCTGGATTTTTTCCAGTAGGTGGATCAAGATAATAGTTTCAGACCAAGTTTAGTGTTCGTACTGATCACATAGTTAAGTTTTTGATTCTTTTACTCAAAATTATCAATTGCTAAAGTCAAGCAGCATCAACATTTAAATAAGTTCTTCCTATTTGAAGGTTTTGAATTTGATTTTCTCTTGGGACACAGTTGAATTTTGTCATTACAACCCCCCTCTAACAGATATTCGCTGACAGAGAAATGCTAGACTAGACAAACCCTTAAACTGATTTCAGAAGTCAACATTAAAACTACAGAAAGTAATCTCAAACTCCCCATTAGTCACTCTTAACCAGGCCAGCTGTTTTGACAGACTTCACAAGGCAAAGAATGTGTGTAAAGACAAAACCAACACCAAAAAGCTGTGAAGTTATGTAAACTAGTTACTTAGTTTCTGAACTGAAACTGAACAAAAAAATGGCTTTTTTTGTTTCTGTTTAGCTGGAGAACATTGGGAATTTTATCAAAGCTATTCAAGTCTACGGCATGAAGCCACATGATATTTTTGAAGCAAATGATCTTTTTGAAAATGGGAACATGACTCAAGTACAGACTACCCTCGTGGCATTAGCGGGTCTGGTAAGTATTTGTACCCCTGGCATTGGTAGAAATCCACATGCCAGTCAAGATACTCCCTTGCCACTCATTTAAATACAGAAAACAGCATCCAGCCTGTCAGGAGGCGATAGATACTATCTACTAGATAGTTGCTCTTGAGATAGCTGTGTCTTCATTCCTTGAGCAAAGGCTGAAATGATGTTTTTTCCAGTGAGATCTTATAGTGGCCTTCCAGTAACCCAAAGGGGGCCTACAGGAAAGCTGGGGGACTCTGTCAGAGAGTGTAGTCATAGGACAAGGAGTAATGGCTTTAGACTGAAACAGGGTAGATTTAGACTAGATATTAGGAAGAAATTCTTCACTCAGAGGGTGGTGAGGCACTGGAACAGGCTGCCCAGAGAAGCTGTGAATGCCCTATCCTGGGAGGTGCTCAAGGCCAGGCTGGATGGGGCTGCGAGCAACCTGGTCTGGTGGGAGGTGTCCCTGCCCATGGCAGGGGGTTGGAACTAGGTGGGCTTTAAGGCCCCTTCCAACCCCAACCATTCTATGTTTCTTGACTGCAGATACACAGAACCAGGCAATATCACAAGAGAACATTAATGCCTGCAGATTGTCCTTCTCACTGTGACAAAAGATACTTAGCTTGGGATTGCCACCTTCAATTGGTGATGGGAACAGTTATCTCCTCCCACCCACAATACAGAGAGTTTCTCATACAAGTTAATCCTGCTTGTGGCATCATTTGAGAGACCAGAGGATCAGGAACAGAGGCAGCCTGCCTTTCAGCCAAGGTCTCCGTATGATATCAATTTCAGTAGCAGAAACTATATTTTTAATAAATACTTCAAGTAGCAGAAACTATACTTAATACTAAATACTCCTATTTTCCTTCCCCCCTAAATAGGCAAAAACCAAAGGTTTTCATACTACAATTGATATTGGTGTCAAATACGCAGAGAAACAAGCACGAAGTTTTGATGCAGGAAAACTAAAAGCTGGTCAAAGTGTAATTGGCCTGCAGGTAAGTAAGAAATTAATGTTTGCAGATACTCTTGAGAACAGGTTTCTTGTTTTGATTAACTGATTTATTCTGTATGCAAAAATAAAAATGAAAAAGCTGCAGTTAGAATATGTTCTTATCATGGAGGAGGTGTGAGGTTTTAATTCCTGTAAGCAGTTGATTGCCTTTCTGTGCTCATGTGACTGTCTGGAAGTATTTTCTGCTTGTTCTAAATCTGCACTAAGGGTAATGAAAAGAGTAGCTAATATTATCAGTATTATCTTTGTCCCCAACAGCGGCTTTAAAATTAGTAGGAGTCTTTGGCTATCAAAAGCTCCTTATATGGTAGAGGATTTTTTTTTCTCCCCCCTCTCCCTCCACTTTCCATACTAGTCATAAAACCCAAAATAACTGACATAAAATCCTAAAATTCCTGTGGTAAACAAGTTGTGGCAGTGAAATTGAATCTTTACTGTCCAGAGTAGAAGCCGGTTATTACATTTTGATGCATACGTTCATTTCTAACTGCATATGCAGCTGGGTAAATGCCAGTCACTGAAACGCGTTAGGAGGACAGTTGCTTTATTTTGAAACTCAGTATGGAGAAAGGGTAATTCATTACAGGTAGTGGTCAAGCTACATGAGAAAAGCATGCATTGAAATTACTTTTTCTGTCAGCCATCAATTACCAACTGTATGTTTCCTTGCAATAATGCTTGCTGTACAAATAGACCTCTTACTCTGTCTACCTCTTCCTTCTCCCCATAAAGATGGGCACCAATAAGTGCGCCAGCCAGGCAGGCATGACTGCTTATGGGACTAGACGACACCTCTATGATCCAAAAATGCAAACTGACAAGCCATTTGACCAGACAACGATTAGCCTACAGATGGGCACTAACAAAGGAGCCAGTCAGGTAAGGAGGACTGCGTGTGGTATTTCTAGAACAGAGCTCCCAGCCTGGGAGAGTCTGCAGGATGGACAAGTGAGTTCCATGGAGTAATTTAAGAACTTCAATTTCTTATTATTAACCAGTGTGTTCTGTGCTGAAAAATCTTCAAGCATAAAGGTGACCTGGTGCTTTTGGAATTTTCTGCTGGCTGTGTTGTATCAGGAGAAGGCAGTAACTTCATTTCCAGTACTAACTAGACAGACACAAGAAAAAGAAATTACTTCCTGGGCGCTCCCTCAGTTCAAACAGTATATTCTTTCCAAAGAGGGAAAAGTCCCTTTCAGCAGGGACTTTCTTCCTAGTGAACACGTGTGCTGTTCTGTTGTACTTAAGTTTTTACTTTCTAGCACTTCCAGTAAGTCATACAAGTTGTAATCATAAACCCTGTAACCGCAGCTCCTGACCTTCTAATTGAACCTCTACAATCCTGTTTCACTAGGCTGGTATGCTGGCACCAGGTACCAGAAGAGACATCTACGATCAGAAGCACATATTGCAACCTGTGGATAACTCAACTATTTCATTACAAATGGGTACCAACAAAGTAGCTTCACAGAAGGGAATGAGTGTGTATGGGCTTGGACGGCAAGTGTACGACCCCAAGTACTGTGCTGCACCCACAGAACCTGTCATTCATAATGGCAGCCAAGGAACAGGAACTAACGGGTCTGAAATCAGCGATAGCGATTATCAGGCAGAATACCCAGATGACTATCATGGAGAGTACCAAGATGACTATCAAAGAGATTACCATGGTCAGTACAGTGACCAAGGCATTGATTATTAGATTTGCATCAAAAGTTCAGTATTAGTCCATTATTTTATTCAGTAAGAACGAAACTAGCCTTGTGGAATTGTTACCTGTCTTTCCTACACACTATGCTTAATGTACCTAAAGAAATACTGCCTTACGTACATTCCTTTTTCCTTTCTCTTCCCTTTTCCTGTCTAGTTGCCTTTAGTGCTGTAACAGTTGTAGTCTACAGCATAAACAGTAACTGCATATGAAGTAAAAAGGAATACTGTGAAAGGGGGAGTGCTCTCGTACAGCCAGGCCTTCTAATAAGAAGCTATGCATTTTCACAATCTACTCAAGTAGGTTTACATACCACGTTAAGCCTTCATTTGACATATTTACAGCTTTTCTGTTTTCCAGATGAGATAAAAGAATTTAATGCTTAAAATTACATACGGTCTTTGCCAATTAAGTTTAAAGACATCACACTAGTGATTTAAATATCATTACTATGTTTCTACGGTATTGTTTGCTAATGGTAAGTCCTGCATTAGACATAAGTGTGCATTCGTGATCGTGTATTCATTCCATTATCTACACTGACCAAACTCATAGAAATAGTTGTCTTACTAAAAAGGGAGCTTGTACAAAGTCTTGAGCCAACAGAAGTCCCATGTTTGATGGTGCATTTACCTTTTATTGTGCCATAATATATCCATGTAGAAATGCTTTTTCTTCCTTGAACTGTATTTATTGCCACTTCTCAAACTGATCCCAGTGTATTTTTATAAATAAATATTTTTTCTTAAAGGTACGTAGAAGATTCTGCCTCATTTGTTACGCTACCGTTATTAAAGAATAGATGGCAAAAATTATTCCCAAATCGCCATCACCCTTGCCTCTGTTAAGGGCAATGTAAAATTGCTGTCTGCTGCTGTCAAGTTCTTTATTTTCCATGGGATTTAATCTAACAACCTTGTAAAAATCTCTTGTGAGTGAGTGACAGTGACTTAACAGGAAAGGAATGTAGCTCCTTTACAGCAGAGTTCACTTCCCCTCTACATCACTGTGAGATTACAACCAAAGATCATTAGATGTTCACTAAATCCCTGCTCTTCTCTCAAGGCAAATGAGGAACTGCAGATACTTAACACTGCCTCTGCTTCAGCCTTTAACCTTCCTTCATTCCATCATTTTGAGAAATTAAAAGACACTTGCTTTAAAATATGAAATGAGATACCCAGATCTTCATTTCTGCTGGTCTGCAATCTGAATTGTTTAGGAATAAAGCTCTGATAATAGTAACTAAATTGAAAATGTTTTTGTCCTTGCCATAGAGTACAGATAGGCTGTACTAATTTACCTGGGCTCCTTGCAACAGGAGAAAAAAGAGGCTTCTATCAAGGGTGGGGGGAATTTCACTAGTCCTAAATTCTGTGAATAATAGAAGGTATTTTAACACGTAAGTTTTGGACTTGTAAAAGATTCTTCCCTCGAGACAAAATTTTGTGCTTTGCTCCATTAAGTTTATCTTCAGGTGTGGTGAGCTGACTTTCAACTGACTTATTTGTTGAATACGTCTTAGGCTTATTTATTTCATAGACTTTAAATTAGGAAGGACCTCTGGAGGTCATTGGTCCAAGCCCTGCATGCAGGGCAAGAGAATTACCAAGACATCTGTTCAGACCTGCTCTTCCTGACCTATACTGTACTTCCCCCCCTTCAAGACAGTTGTAATTAACAATTTAGAACTAGGTTATTAAATGCTGAAAAGCAGTGCCATGATTGACAACAAAAGCTTTGCTATTTTCATAGTTTGGGTGAAGTTAGGATCTCTTGTGAAAGCCTGACCCATGCCTTCCTGCTATTTCTGAGGCCAAAAGTTATGTGTTAAACTTCTTGCACATCTTTATGATGTATGTACTTGAAAGGAGGCCCAAAACAACATGCAAATTGTTCTCAGCACGCCTGTTCCTTTCATGCACAGAGGTACGCAATGGAATGGAAACTAGAGTTTGAAGAAGACACCAAGCAAGACTAGATACAAACTTCCTTGCTTAAAACAATAAACTGTAATATGTAGCTATTTCCCAGGATGCAGAAACACCATCTAATAGTCCCTCTCTCTCTTGTTTTTTTTTTCTTTTTTTTTTTTTCTTTTTAAGGGAAGTAATTTCAAAAGTACCTTCCATCCCTCGGAACCCAGTCTTCTGTAGGTGCAGGAAATAGCATCGGTCAGTCCAGAAGGGTCCATGTGCTGTTGGGCTGCCTTGCAGGGCAGACATTGCAAACACCAAAAGCAACTTGGCCGAGTACCAGTACATGCAGTAGTAATAAATACATTCTCACGAGCTCTGCCCGCCTTCCAACACCAGCCCCTCCACCTACTCCTGCCTGCTTTACAGTTGCCTGACTAGGTGTCCTGCAGGGGAGGATAGCAGTAACAAGCACTAAATAGCATCAGCTTCTCTAAGGCTGCTTTATCCTTTTTACTCAGGTGAAGATTCTTGCTACATTTGGAGGCTGTTGACATAATTACTAGAGGAATGTATATGATTAGGAAGTCTTGTGTTGCACCTGAAAGCCATAAAGCTATGCTTTCTGTACAAAATATAGTTAAAAGGTAAACATTCTGAACTGTTCTGTAAAACTATACCTGACTGAAAACATTCTGTTGTCACAGTTGTAGCTTCTGGCCTACAGGCAGCACAGCACTGCTTAAATGAAACTTACTCAAGTACAGTTTAACTGTGATTTTTCAGTAACTTCCTTCTTTGAAATACAAACCAGACTTAGTAGTTAGCATCTAAAAGTCCTTTCTCCATCCAGTAACTGCACTGAAGGCAATGATGCTGAATCATAATTGCAATGAACATAATCACAGAGTCATTGAGACTGAAAGGTACCCCTGGAAGTCATCTAGAGATTGTCCAGCATAGGGACTGTCAGAAAATGGAGATACATTTATTGAAACATCCCCTCCTTTCTTCCACCACTCGGCTGAGTTCCCAAGTCAAGGGCCAAAACATGCAGTGTGAGTATCAAGTACAAACCGGGGAAAAAAATAATAATGCACATTAACTGATTTTTCTAACTCCCAAGGCAATCTACTATGCTTTGTAAATTGCAAAACATCATGTTTACATTGTGCAGATGCTATCATTTGCAAACAATCTTACTGAGACCTGTGGAAGAAGAAAGTTTTTCTCCTCTGTAAGTACTGTATCTGCACGCTTTCTCTATATTAGAGTGCTATTGCTTATTCAGTGTAATTTTCATTTGCCACAGCATCCACAAACACAAGCACCAGAAGTACCCAAGTGTATAGTTTAAAATAATGACGAGGTAGTGAGTCACAACCAAGCAGCTCATCAACCTCACCTGCCAGCCAGAAAGTAATTAATCTTTCTTTTCCCTTCCCATCATCCATCCCTCATCCTTCCTCTTCTTGAAGTGGCTCATACTAAAGTAGACAGGTTATTTAAACAAGGAATAAGCAGCCACTATTTCTGAGCATCCCCTGGCAAGTAGCTAGGCTCCTTTCAGCAGCAGATCAGATAACAGTATTCAGATGAAAATAGATTTGGCATTCTGACCATCAATGAGCTTTACTAGTCTCTATGTCACTTCCAAGCTGTGACTAATCAGAGGTTTAGCAATGTATTCTACGGGCCTTATTCGTTACAGCAGTTTCAGTCACTTAACCTGCAGTAATGTCTTGCTTCCTGATGTACTTGATGTGTACGGGACTGAAATCCCTAGTTGGAGTCATCTTCCTACCTCAAACCTCTCTTCAGAAAGAATAAAATCATGTCCCACTAAATAAAATCTAAAACTAACCCCATACCTGGAACAAGGTGGACTGTGAAAGTGTTTTATAAACAGTCCAAGTATGAAGTTTAAACAGACCTCAGATCTGCTCCCAAGAAAACACTGAGTTTTTCTTTTTAAACCGCATCTAAACTTACCTTCTCTCCCTCTTCTGATTTAAAGCCTTGTCAGTCACCTCTACGTTCCTCCATGACACTGTGTATTTCACATCTATGTTTCAACTAACACTTCTTCATAAAGTATTATTTATACCATCCCTTTATCTCATTTCTGTTCAGCCACCACTTCTTTGTCAAGCTTTAAATCCAGCTACAATTTGTATCTGCTTTGTCTTTTCAATTGCAAAGAGAAGGTAGTTGTTTATTTACACACCAAAAAAGGCCATTCCTCATCTGCCCCTCGAAGGGGAGCCAAGGGATGGTTTATGATACTGACTTGTAAAGACCATTCCCAATAGAGTCTAATTGCAGGAATGACAGCTACCTCCTAACTATTGATTATCTTGACTACAGAGAATTCCCTCAGTGAGCTCAGTGCCATTCCTTAATTGGATGCGCTGGCTGTTCAGATATACTGAATAAATCAGGAAACAATCAGAGTGCCTCTGCAAATGTTTCTACATTTTCTAATCCAGGCACAACCGGCCCAGAGAAGCATGATATGTAACAAAAAAAAAATCAAACACGTTAAATGACATGCTACAAAGGTAAAAGGGACATGGAAACTTATAAGGAATTTGTTTATTAACAAGTTTCATAGACTATCATAACAAGTCTATTAATAAAAATAAGATATGCTGACATGAAATACATTATTCATACAAATAGACGGTCATTTTACCAGTGCAGACAGTACAACAGATTTAACGAGATTTACAGAACTAATCGTTACTTTGTCCTGGGTTATTGGTAACCTTTTTTTCTGCAACTGTTTTTGCTATTGCTGGTTTGTCTTCATACTTCCTGGTGTACTTCACATTCAAGTCTACAAACAGAGAAAAAAGGAATCAAGCAATGTGCAGCACTGGTCCTGTTACTGCATTTATATGCCCGAAAAAGTAAACTGGGAAAATAATTACCGTTCTTTTGTGTCTTGTATCTGCAGTCTTCTCTTAGGGAACAGAAACCCCCCAGATTCTGTGCTTGCCAAAATATTACTGCAGAACGCAGTAACAGACACACACAGCGAAAAGAACAAGTGTTATGAACTGAAGCAGTGCCCTCTAGCCCAACTGCCTATAGCAGAATGCCCACAAGACCGTGGAGGGTACCCTAGAGCCTGGGACCTCTTCCAAGTAGACCAAGAAAAATCACCGCAATCTCTGCATCCCCATAAGGAGTTGCTAGGATGCAAGACACTAATGTGGAGCAGGAGCTGGTGCCAGAGCAGCTGCTGCATCTTTCTCCAGCAGCCCTGGCATAGCCAGGTGTTGGGGTAAGGTAGGTGCTGGGGTAAAATCGCCCCAGATTCTCAGCTGGCTGGGGCAGTTCCTCAGCTTGGGCAATGAGCACACCTCAGATGGCAGATGGTGAGCTTTCACTCTCGGGACATTCCCATGTTTGGGTGTGGGAGAACACTCCCTTCTAGCATCTCAGCTTTTTTACCCCAGCATAAAACAGGCAATAAATAATTACTGTAGAGGACATGCCAGGGCGAGGGGGAAAAGGAGGGTTAGGCATCTAAGCTCTAACTTCAGAGTTCCGGAAAGAGTTCACAGAATTAAGCAGCCTGCTGCTGTTCTGGCTTTCCTACAGCAGGCATGTGAAGGACTATCCAGAGAGGATTGCTCTCCCATCACCTTGCAATTGTCTGATTCTTCTCATCCTCTGCTGGGCACACTGGGGAATGGTAAGAAGTATGAGTATAAATATTCATCCTTTCATTTTGTGCCAGCAGAGGGTTTTCTGAGGAGTGAAAGCAATAGAAGGGAAATGTTTGTGGCTGTGAAACATCAGAAGATGCAACAGTCTACATCTTTTCTTCTCAGGACATAAAGGCAAATAGCAGCTGGCAGACAAGCTGGCAGCCCATATTCCTTCCTCACCATAGGCTGGAGCTCTGTCCCATCTTCGTTGTCATGTCTCATAGTTCTGTGTCTATGCCCTTCTGTTAACTTGTTACTCTGATTCACCAACATCTACAAACAAAAAGCAGGGTGAGATCATTTGGGAATGCGAACTATTATGTAAATAAAATAAAATAAACAGCCTTGTAAAGGAAGATAGTTAACCTGGGGCTATGAAACTAGCTGGTTTCTAGCTGGATGACACTGAGTGATACTGGGAGGCACTCTGCAGGGTGATGAAAGCAGCTGAATAGGATGAAACAAGAATCCCTCTTACTTTCTCTGCTGCAGCAATGGGAGCTCTGGCTGCCTGAAATCACTCACCCAGCCTTCCACCTATTGCCACATATCATCCTGAGGGCCACAACGCCTCCCTTCCACCCCCAGATGTTTATCACCCAACTGTAACACAGATGCCACACATCAATGCCTTCATGTGTTGGGAAACTCCAAGTCCTTGTCTGTGTGATGAAACATACTCTTGGTCATGCAGTGAGGAGGAGTTTGGATGTGCTGCCCCCAGTTTTTCCATACTAACTGCCCTGCTTGGAAGACACCCCTGTGGGAAGCCCTCTCTTCACCCCAGACCCCAGGGAATGGCTAACTACAAAGAATTAAGGGTTAAACCAGAGGTAAAGAAAAACTACCACAAAGTTTGGAAGTGGAAAAAGGAAAGCCTCTGTTTGTTTCATGAAGGAGAATTGGCTTAAGTAGTATTGTAGCATTTGGAAAAACAGAGGAAGAAGGACAGAGGTCAAGGCTTCAGAGTTTTCCATTAAGTAACATATTCCTATTCAGGACATGTGCTTAAGTACTGTTCTGAATCAAGGCCAAAGAATAACCATCTGCTTTCTTCTGTAAAAAGGGTTAAGCCTATTTTTAGGCTGCCTTTTTATTGTTTTTGTTTGTTTTCAACAAAATTCAAAGAACATTACAGGAAATCTAATAGCAGCATTAAAACAAACAAACAAAACCAAAACCAACCAAATCAACCAAACCAAAACAAAGCAAACAAAACCAAAACAAAGCAAAAAACAGTTATTCTGACACTGTCCTGAAGAAATCCTTCCAGAAGATTCACATCATCTGAGCTAGTCTGGTGGGCTGCTAAAACTTTCTTTTTTGCATGGTTTATGAAAGAATGGACAGGGCAGGCAAAAATAGTATGAAATGAAAAAAAGCTTCCACATTTCCAATATTCATATGAAAGGGACGGCATGTATACGTTCAAATGCTTCAGATGCAGCTGTTAACTAAAGCTCTCCATCACTATTAGCTGTGCAATGATTCTCCATGGAAAGCTTGCAATTCAATGCAGTAATGATCAGGGTAGAGACAGAACGGTCAGTCCAGAGACAGAAGGACTTAATCAGGAAACATAGGACAGTATTTTGGCAAAAGCATCTGTATACGTATGAAGGAAAGCAACTCAAGTCTGAATCAAGTTTGTTCAGAACTACAGCATCCATAAGATATATATGAATAGCTGACCTGCTACAAGCTTGTTCTTTATTTTTGTTCCTTGTCAGTCAAAATGGACATAAACATCTAATCTAATCTGTGGAGCGTACTGCATCTAGCTCAGCTATTTATTTATAAATTTACTAAGCCTTAAAGAGTCAGTCATTGCCTATAGGGTATGATCTAAAACAAGGTAGCAGGTCATAGCTAGCACACAGGGGCCAGAGGGAGGAGATCATTTATTTCAATTTTAAAACTCACTTTTTTTAATTTGCATCCCTGAGCCCATCCTGTTCTAAGGGCTTGGAAAACATCAGATGGATTAAGAGTTCAGATTACTAGGTCATGGGGAAAGAGAATCCCCAAAAGCTTAGAATGCCTCAAATATCCTTGCTGTTATCACTGGGGCTTACCAGCAGTTCCTGATCTACGAAGTATGGCTTCTCTGCAGATCCATCATTTGTTTCCATATCAATAGCAAAGCAAAGGAACATGGCATCCAGCGTCACTTCAAACACTGACAGGAAGCTGTGGGACATCAGGTAGGCAAAAAATCCAACCAGCAACAGAGGAACTACCCAAGCTTGCAACTCCCGATGGTAGTTAAATGCCATCAATCCTCCAAAAACAGTAAAACATACAACAAACACCTGTAAAGGGCATCGAGAGAGAAATGCAGCCTTATTAATCACGTAATTTGTTCCTTTGTTTTCCTAAGAAACATAACAAAAACACACCAAAATCCTCAGGCAAATTACAGCTAATATTTTAAAAGAACATCTCATCTGAGAGATGGCTATGCAGATTTTGGAAAATAGTCGCCACATTTTGTATTCAATTCAGTGTGCAGTTTTGTAGGGCAGAGGCAATCTTCTACTATATATTTACCAATGACTGTGCAACAGAAACTGCAAGAGTGGCACCAAGGACACTACTTTAACACAAATAAGTAACTCAGTAAAAGCTATGAAAATGATTAAGTTCCTCTCTCCCAAACTCATTTCACAGCATTAACAACACCAAGTTTAACAAGAATATTACCTTATTTAAGCTTAAAACCTTATTTACTTTTGGTACAAGAAACAGAATCATACCCTGATTACTCACTTCAGCCTTGCAGTACCTTTTCTTACTCTTACCTTTCCTAGAAATAGGATAAAACCTCCAAAACAACTAATGGATGCAAATTCAGCAGAACTCTTTGCCAAAATAAAGACAGCATCCTTTGCTGATGTACAAAAACTTGTCCCATTTATGGCAGTAGTTGCGTACACATGCTGAAATGAGAGAAGATAACAATGCAATGGGAGATGAAAGACCCTTTTAATCTAGATTTTACTTCAACAAAAATGAAAAGCTTTAAACATGATTTGGAAATGCTGACTTTGTGAATAAAAAAAGTTAATCGTACATAATATGACAATTTTAATTCAAGTGACTAGAGTACCTATGCTTCTAGTGTCAAATAGTTTTTTCTACATCATTTTCACCATTAGCAAATGCTAGAACAGGGATGAATCAAGTTTCTAAACCCATCTTTATCCAATTTATTTTAAAACACCAAAGTTCTCTACCCTAATTTTTGTTAATTAATTTAACATAGTTACCACAAAACACTTATCTGAATCATGCTATTCATACTTATTTTCCATGTATCTACCTTCCACAACTGCTGGCAACCTATATATGCGGAACAATCAAGCTATGTAGTGATCAAGTAATTTAAAAGTTGATGATTAAAAACGTTTTATGCACTGCCCTTTTAGACTATTCATATGCTACTGAACTTCAAGCTTCTAGCTACAGCCATAAAATAAAACCATTGCATGAAAAATGAAAACAATTACAACAATGGCTGTAAAAGAACAGCTAAAGGACTAGACCAGTGAAGAATCTTGTCACTATAAATAATAATAATAATTTTAACAGACAGTAGGGACAATCAAAGGTATCAGGAATATTATAAGATTTCTCTTTGTGGAAATTGGCCAATACATGTGGGATGGCCTTCTTGGACTGGATTATTTTAGCACCTGTTCTAGATAACTTGACACACCTGTCCCATTTACAGAACTCCTCAATGAGGCTTTGAAACAGCATCCAAAGTATCAGCTAGGAATAACAGCACTCAGGTTACCTGAAATATTTGCTGAACTTTGCCAGCAAGTCTTATGAATAGTTTCCCTTTTCTCAGAATATTAGAAGGTGGATTATGTCGCAATATATTAGTTACATCTGGTACATTCAAAAGAACCGCAGTGTGCAAGGGATTACTGTTTGAAGGAATTTATATACCTGAACATGTACTGAAGTGCTTAGATTACTTACTGCTACATGCAGAAGCAGAAAAAAATGGTTTGCTAAAAGTGAATTATATTGGCCTACTACAAAACAGTTCCTGTTCAAAAAATCTGTTTTTTCTTACAAATCAAAATATAAAACAGCTTCAGATATCTCAAGGCAGAGAAAATTATTTCTGCAGAGTCCAGTTTTATCTCAATTTCTGTAATAAACTGTAGTGTAGCAAAGCTATATTGACATTACTGTATCTTAAACTATTGCACAGAAAGAAATTAAACACAAAGATCCTTTGTATCTTCATTTTTAATATTATTTTATATATAGCAAAGGACTTATTTCCTCTGATTAGTAAGCAAAACAAAGAGTATAAGCAAACAGCAACATCCTGTAAGCACGGTACATATATGGTACCTAACGCATCTGTAGATGGAAAAAATACAACTAGAAACCATGGATTTATTGCCCACTATGAGGAAAAAAAAATAAATAAAATTAAAGATTCCCCTGAACTCTACAGAAACATGTAGACTATTGGCATAAAAATCTGTTGAAACAAGCAAGTTCTCTCCATTCCCAAATCAGAAAAAACGCTCTCAGTATAACTTCCATTTACACCATCCTGCGGAGTGCTGCACCAGGGCCTGCAGGCAGCCTGCCCCTTGGCCCAGCCAGCCGTCGTCCGTTCCTTGGGCTTCCCGGTTGCCCACACCTCTGAAAGAAAGGCAGCCTCATCCCACCTGCCCCACGCAGCCTGGCCGCTTGGCAAGGAGGGCAGACAGCCTGCCAGCTCGCCCACCCCGGGGCTGAAGGCCCTCAGGTCAGCAGGCCCAGGGCAGCCTCGCTGGGCCTACGCTGCCCAAGGCGCTGGCACCAGGTTCAGGGAGGGCAGCTTCAGAACAGGCTCCCTCTCTGCCTTCTGTCTATAGCTGTCACTGCATTTTTCAAACATGGATAATACACCTATCTTCTTAACACACTGTGAATTAAGGCTGCTTCATCGTTCCCCTTAACAGACAGGAAATTGAGACACAAAGTGGAAAAAATGGTTTTGTAAGTTTGTTGCTGTCCCTTATGAACTAAATTCACAGAGCAGATCCTGATCTGGTGAGGTCAGTATACATTTTGCCAATAAATTAAATACAGATTCTGCATTCACTATAAACTGAAAGAAAAAAAAAAAGTTCTGTTTTAAAAATTAAAAAAGAATGCTGAAAATGCATGTGCACTTGTACAAACACTGTACCAAACCTTAAAATAAACAACCACTTGTGCACATTCTGGAATTAGCCACTTTGGTATCTGAGGAATGTGCCATGAAAAGAATTTCTGATATTTATTAACTAGAACAGTTTTCTCGGAAGAACGGGAAAACAATGCTAGAGACTGAATACTACCCGCATAGGCATTTGTGATGCTACAAACCAGTTAGTAAGAAATCGAACTTATAACAAGTACAACTTCAACAAATACAAGCATCAACTAGTCATAACACACAAGCAAGAGAGACAGCCAGGTGGTAACCCAACATTACAGAAGAGGCACAGAAATGAATGAACTACTACTAGAAGGCTACAAAAGCAGTAATTGTCATGGGTGAAGTATGAATGTTCCTAGTAAAAGCTGAAGACTGAGTCAAGCGATCTTTGGGGAAAAAATACATTTCCATCAAACTCAGAGTTGCACAGAAACTAATTCAAATGATTTCTCATCCTTACCCACCAAAGAATAACTAATACACATAAGCTACTCCCAATATTTGCAAATTATTTTGGACTTTGGACTAAGAAGCTTAGCTCTCCCCTTTATTTTCTAGTTGCAGGGATTGCAACCCATTCCTTTTCAAAGAAAAGATAGTTGCGAAGGCTAAGATGGCAGACTGCAGTCACAGAAGAGCCTGCTATCATTTAGAAACAGACTATTCAAATGTGTTTTTTTCCTACCAGTTGTATTCTCTTTCTTCATGCACAAAAGCTTTAGTGGAATTGGAAATGTGTGAGAGAAGGGCAGCAGGAATGATCCAAAAGGTATGGAATGTCTTCTGTCTGGGGAACTACTGAGTGCACCAGACTCCACTGTCTGGAAAAGAGATGACTGAAGTAGGATGCGGTAAGAGGGCTACAAAAGCACGAGAAATATGAAGAGAGTAGGTAGGATTAGATGCTTACTGTTTTTTCTAATGCAAGGACTAGGCAGAGGGGGTAACCATATGAAGCAGCAGGAACCAAATTTGAAAACAGATGACAGTTCTTCTCACTGCATCCTGTAAGTTGTGAGCTCCTGGCCAAAGGATGCTCTCTAGCTGCTAAAAGTTCCCGTGAGCTCAAGGGAGACAGGAGAAGTTCAGGGAAAAGGGATCCACTGAGAGATATTAACCACACAGAAACCACACTCAGCTCAGGATGTTCCTAGGCCTAAAACAGATTCAGAAACAGCACTGGGGACAGGCAAACATACACTCTTTATGGCTTTGCAGCCACTCACAGCCACTGTTGGAGATGGGTCACCAACCTAGGCAGAGGTTCTGTCTGGCCTAATAAAGCTGTTATATACTTAAACTTTGCTTAATGCATCGATGTTTTACAGTGGTAGTCTCTGCTGCAGTGACAAGCAAGTACTAATAGCATTGATAGCATACCACAGATCAGCAAGCGTGGGAGACAGCGGGTAAGGAAGTGTCTTTATCCTTGCACCATTGAGTCGGTACTGTGTCACCAATTCTGTGAAGAACACAACCCTCTTCTGGCTCGGAGCCTGGGAACTAGACACTGGTTTCTCAGTGTCAGGAGGAATAAATAAGGAATGTGAATGTTTACATATTTCCAAATACCACGCTATGCAAAAAAAAACTATTTAAAGAATACATCCTTCTATGCTTCACAACACAGAATGTCAAGGGTCTTGGAAAAACTGACCTGCCAGTTTCATGAGAAAGGCACTGTGGCTCAGATCCAGCCCATAAGTTCCCCGATTGTTGAGAATAATTGCTACTTTGTGCAACAGCTGAGTTCAGTCTTCCATTCTAGGACTTCCTTTAATAAAATGAGCTTGGGGAAAGACCGGATTGCCATAGCAACAGAATCCTCTTAAAAAAGAAGCAGGAGACATGCTGGTCTCACATCCCATTTCAGCTTTTTCTGCTCTACTGATATTTTCAGCCTGATCCAATCTGCTTGCTGCTGCCAACTCCCTTGGGGGCTGCCCTGGCTATCTACACCCACTACAATGCCATGCAGACACGTAAAACTGGAAGAGACGTTCAGCCACTCCAGTCCCTGGCTATTTCAAGCTATCACGCTACTCAATTTCTTCTAAGTGGAAAGCTCCCTCTTTAAACTAGTTAGGGCTTTTCCCTCTCCCAGCCCTTGCATTTGGATCTATTCCAGACTGTTGTCACTCTGGTCCTCAGGATCCTTCTTCCAATTTCCAGACAACTCAGGAACTCATGAACAGCCTACAACTACTCATTCTTCTGCTTATCTTGTGTTGGCTCTTACCTTTCCCTGCCATTTCTCTTCCTGATACACTCAGAGATGGCAAATGCGCTTGCTCTGACCCTTTACTTGTAAGGGTAGACACACCACGATATTCCAGACCCATCTTGTGAGGTAAGGCTGACTACCTAAAACCAGCAACCACTTCTGCAGCCATCTCAGTAACCAACTAATGGCTATTGTCCTGTGAAAGATAAATGCATGGAGAACATTCTCATCCATCACTTCCCCAGTGAGCACACAGCTAATACAAAAAACTAAAAACTATTATTTTTGATTCTTAGGCTAATCACTATTTATAATAAACTCGACAAACGCCTCCTGATTTTTTTCCAAGCAGTCCAAAAAGCCCAGCTTTGCATTCCACCTTACATTTGCAATCTGGACTTGCTGGAAAATATCTTGTCCTTCAACTTGCCTTGTTTTCTACTCTGTCACATACTCCCTCCGCAGGTGTCATCCAGAAGGTACGATCAACACAGCTTTCTCCTGAGAGGATAATTGGGTGTTCCCTCCTGCAGCATCTTACTGCTAGGACTTACTGCAGAGAATGTGCTCTAAGTGCCCATTGCATCATGATTACATTATTTCTGGAGCCACTTAACTGTAGCTTCTGCAGTTAGTGTGACAGTGTTTCCATTAGGGAGTTCTGAAATAAAAACAAACTGAATGTGGTCTGGGAGTTGTTCAGAATTGCCCTGCTTAAGAGCACTAAATTAGTGGTCAGTTGTTTCGCTGCATCCCATCCCGCTCCATTTTTATTTAGTTCTTTTTTTAAGTGGGAGAAGGGAGAGAAGAAAAGCATCAAAGCAAGAACAAGTCATTCTCATTCATCTCTATGCCCCACATGGTTCACCCTATGAAGCAAGGAAAGACCTGCAATATTTATCTCCCATTACTGCATATTTAAAAAATCTTTAGAGGGAAAACAAACATATTTAAAACAAGATTTCACCAAAGATTAATGTTTTAGCCAGTATTTTCAAGATGACTGAAAATTTAGCTTCACATTTGGAAGAAACTTTGCCAGTAACATTAAAGTGCAGTATTGGTTTTGGGAGGAAAAAAGAAGTATTTGATGGGGTGAGGCACAATATGTTTGGCAGCGCACAGGAGAATTGTACTTACATTAGCATGCCTGAATTTTGGTTTTATCTAGGTCATTTCTCCAGAAGGCATTTAAGCACAACCTCCTGATAGGCTTCCATCCAAAGTTTAAGAGACAACTAACTACCACGGATATATGTCCAAGAGACAGACTTCTGTTTTTTCAAACTAGACAGTTGCTGGCTTTCAGTGTCACTGAAGGGTCTCAGTACCAGCAAACGCAGGCAATCACACCGTGTCATTCACCAGTAACAGCTACCACAGGGCCCGGAAGGCTACGCAGCACGAAGCCGTGCTGAGGAAAACAGAGAAACCACATACGCTCAGCAGCTCCAGAAATCCATGTGCTGCACTGCGGAGCGGTTGCCTGCCAACTGGCTGCAGATGAACCCAGAGCAGACACAGAAAAGCAGAATTATCCTGAAATAGATATATTGTTAAAAAATGTCATTGCAACAAGGCTGTAAAGAAAAAAAGTGACTGCTTTGATGTATCAAGAGTTAAGACTTTGCCATAACAATTTAAGAGAGCAGGAGACAGACAGACCTTGTAGCTCCCAAACCACATAAAGAAAACAGTATATTCTTTTTACGGAAGAGAAATTTCAATCTCCCAGATTTTACTTGAGATGATTGGATATGTTTATCTGGAACATACTGAAACCATCAGAGCCAGAAGATGAAAAATCTGTGGTAATTCTGACAAGTGTTGGCAAACAGAACTGTCAAGTAAGGATAATGACTTTATATTCACAAAGCACTTTTCATCCAGATAGAACCCAGAGTGCTTTACAATTGTTACTAATGGATTATACACACACATGAATCACTTTGCCCATGACTGAAATGGAACAGCTTAAGGAGTGAACTGTTTAACAGCACATAGCAACACTACACCACAGTTTAGCACAGGATCCAGTTGCATATCCAAAAGAAATTTAGGAAGGCCGAATGCAATTATCCACATTGCAATGTGAACAGGATACTGGTTTACATTATTCCCCCTGCAACAACTGCCACTGGAAATACAGCAACTGTCAGCATCAAGTGCAGCATCTGTCATGACAGGAGGATGTAGGTACCTTTTTGGCCCTGTTCAACTTAAATTGCAAGAGAGCTGAACGCAACTTAACTGACCCTGGAGAGAAGGAATCTCTTCAGGGATACACACAACAATCAAAGCTACTGTTACGCCCCACCTGAAAGACAGCACATCAGCCCATTGACAACATCACAGGGCACTTGGTTCACACTGCATGGGAAGAAAGAAGCTCACACACTATCACCAGTGTTACTTCCTCCAACACCTCTTTATCATCTGCAGGTTTCCCAGAGGGAAAATGAGGTGCTCTGCTTAATCTGATTATACTTGTGAATGAAAGAGCAAGAAAGGACTTAAAACATCTAAGCAATACAACAACAGGTTGAAGAAAATAATGCAGAAGTGATGGGGAAGGCTTTTTAAGTTTCCAGGTAATTAGATGCTTATTACAATGGTGAACATAATAGTGGGATAAAAGGCAATAGCACAGTAAGGAATGTTAATGAGCTTTGGACCGACATTTTTAACAGCCGTTCTGCATTTCTATAATTTCAACTCATAGAGAAATCAAAATCTAAACTTAAAAATATTTTCAAAACGCTAGATACATACGCATACATACATACAAGCAATTTTTTTTAAAGTCCCTGAAGTCCTACCCTTGAGTCCATGTTTAACAGCAATATGAAATTTCAAGGCTGTACCCAACTTTCACTGATCTCAGCGAGCACTCTTAAATTCAACACTTGTGTTAATCAAGCTGTATGTTAAGCTTCTTAAAACTATAGTTATTTTTTCCACAAAGACTTTCAATCTTAGTCAACTTTTATATTTTTTAATAGGCTTGAATATATTTCTTATAGAAAAAAAAACATTAATTGCCCTATGAAATGCAATAATCTGAGAACATTACCCTTTCATACAGATAACATTTCTATCAGAATCTTACAAAATGTTCTTGCTTTTGTTCTCCTCTGTCTCCCAAACTACCCCAGATCTGGAGCTTGTGTAGCACCATCATCTAAACTGATGTTCAAACAAACAATTATCTAACAGCAAACACAATACTAAGATCATTAGGCTAAAAAACACAACTTGTATAGAAATAAATTTGCCTACAATAGATGAGGAAACAGGAAATCTTTTAAGGGAACAAGAGATACAATACAGCCTTCTGAAACAAAAGAAAGTACATTACTGTAATTAATTCTCCTTTTAACAAACACATATCATACAACAGCTGGAGAAAGTAAACACTATGATGCTGGCTATCTCTTTGAAAGGCAGGAAGCCAAAGGGAAAGGGTGACTACAAACAGGAAGCCTGGAGTTAAAATGAACTCTAAGATTCCTCGCCGAGTCAGTGACCATAAGATCTACCTAAAAAATGTAAGTCTGGAAAACTCATCGGCTAGAACCAGAGATTTTATTGCACAAGTATTTAATCTAAGGTGAGCTAAGTGAAAACTGTTCTTTTCATAGTTGTCCAGGATTAAGCTTTATTTATGCAACTACTTTAGAATGAGAAATCTGACCCTTTATCAGCATCGTCTTGTTTACTTCACTGCTGTTCTTAGCAATGAGAACAAAGAAAGCAACAGTTAGAGTTATGAATCAGCAAGAACATCTGATTCCTTGTCACATTAATAATATCACAGCCACCAGAGATAACAAAAGGGGACTGACAAAGAGAAAAATTAGCTATTTACAATGATGTACATAGAGCTTGGAGTAATATACATAAATTTGGAGAAAAGGATCAGGAAGGAAAGTATCAGAAAACCTGCTGCATGACAGAAGTCATTCATTTCCAATAAAAGCACTTCTGAAACAAAACTGCTAACAAAACAAAGAAGTCCTTCAAATACAGAGAGTATTATATCATCTAGCTTTTTGATCATGGATTATATTCCCAGATATTTTGATAATGGAAATCAGCCAAGACTTCAGTTTTCTTTAATAGGGACTTTCAGGTGGAAAATACTGTATCTAGTTTAATGACGCATCTCCAGGTCTGTTTCTCACTTAATTTTTTCCTTCTACCTGGACATTTCAGTTGTCTGTCTGGCACAACTTAACAAGATGCTGTCCTCTTACCTTAAGAAATAGCAAGTGGCCCTCTGAAAGGGTCATCTCAAGCTGTATTAATGAGTTTTCTAAAATTTACACTTGGTTACCTTGCATGTTTGTCCACTCCCTGTTTCTTTGCAACAATCTCTACCCACACTTGAAGATTTTTTTGTTGGTTTAGCTAGCCAGCAGGTAGCTTTGACTTGCATGCACTGGATATTGCTTTAGTCATGCTAAATGGAGCTAGCACACACACGTGGTTTCTAAACTAGGTATGCAGATGGTTGAGTGGCGGAGATCACAGAGCGTACCTGGTTAAAGTAACTTAAGCAACCTTCCTGGCACCACAGCCAGCAGGAACAGCATTTCAACAGGCACTTTGCACATGCACTCTCCTGCAATAAAATGAAACGTTTGGTTATTGGACACAGAATTAGACTCAGAACTACCATTTTAGAAAAGCATGCTTTACAGGTGACCGACTCTTCTAACAGAGTATTCTCTTAGGCACAACACGCTTCCTTTTGGATTACAGGACTTGTTTTTAATTCAGACCCTACAGTACTAATGACTGATGAGCTGAGCATATTTTTTTTCTTCCTGTAGATGGAAGATACTTCTCCAGGAAAGAAAATAAGTGCTGTAAGCAGCTTTGTGAGCTAACAGCTGCACAGAGAACAAAACAGGCAGGCAAGTCAGTAACCCTTAAAGTACTATGCAGCGTTTAGGGAGTACAGTTTTGTTTGTTTGTTTTGTTTGTTTTTTGTTTTCTACTTTTTGTTTTAAACTTTTTTTTTGTCATTTATCAAAAAACTTTCACAGTTCTGAAATGAGCAGTATCCTAATGGACGAAAAATTAAAAAATGGGCAGGACTTATGTGTTTGTGTTGATCCAGAGCATACATTCACTTTCCAAGACATGAGGAAAAGACTTTTTTCTAGAACAGACTGCAGACCACGGATCTATATTAATTTCATACTAAAAACAGAGAAGAAAACTCAGTGTTTGTTCTACCCCCCACAGCCCCAACAAGAGCTCAGAACTCTTCATCACCAAAGATTTTATCAAGCAAGACAAGAAAAAGATACCTTGGTAACCCTGGTAGCCTTCCAATTTTAAACGGCTGTTTTTCTCAGCAAAAGGAATTTCAGTTCAGTGATACTTGAGTATTTTTAACCTTATTTTTCTAGAGGCTAGAATGTTTTTCTTTTGTTTTGGAAAGCAGAGATCTTCCAGTTACTGTATGAAATACTCAGGTCCCACAGCTACCATGGAGTTATGTTGAAACCATGGGCCTCCCAACTTTTTTTCCCCCAAGTTCTTGAAAATATTTCATGAATAATTCCTTTAAAATGGTGAGTGTACATACAAACTCCTGATAGCAGAGAAATACTTTAATCCCGCCATGCTTTGCTGGAGGGATGATTTTATTACAACTACGTTAATCTTGTTAAGTACTGTTTATTAAAAACAGAGTAAGGGACTTCAACTGCTATCTGCTTTCTGCTATTTGGCTTGAAGACTGCTACGTAGGAAACACCAGTGAATTGACCTGCAAAGCTTGCAAACCCCTGAGTTCTCCTCTTCTCAGAATACAGGAGTTTATTTTGCAAAGGTGACAAATCTGGGTGAGCTCTACAAGAATGCAGCATCTCTTCTCCCTCTTTAGTAATTCTCCTGCCCTCTACTGAGAGAGCCTTGATGGAAAGGGGCCACAGTCCCTCCCTCCTGCCATGGGATGGAGCAAAGTTACTTGGTGGGACATCCTTCTGTGGACTGAGCACTTCATAGCCTTTTTAGGAGCAATTATGGCACTGGGTCATGTCACATCCTAGCTAGATGATTGGCAGCTGGACGAAAAGGAATTTAAGGCATGCTGCTATTGAAAAAAAAGTAATCTTTCTTTCCTAGGTATTTCTACGAGTATTCAGATTACAAACAAGCATGCCCAACAAGTCCACTGATTCTGCTTCCTCTAGATTCAGGCAATATTGTCTTCTTTCTAGCACAACTCAACCCACCTACCATTTTTAAACAAAATTCTTAATTGACCCAAATCACCAGGTTTTATAACCGTCATATGCTTTCACATGAAAGTGATGGTAACCCAAACACTTCTACATTTCTTGAGCATTGTATTATGAAGGGCTTTTTTAGCTGAGCATTCTCAAAGTATACCCACATACATCTTAGAAGTGCCAGGGATGCTCAAAGCTATACCCTGTCAAAACTATATATAACATGCTTCACGGTCAAGGCATTTTTTCTGGAGTAAAAGAGATGAATTCTAAGAGCTACATTTAAAAACTTAGTCTGAATCTACCTCTGAAGTCAGAGCTATGCAGTCACGAGAGCTCACTCTCTCCTTGCCGAAGTGCCAGAGCTAACCACACTGGTATGTTTTCAGCAGAAGGTAAGAGATGCAGAGATGCATGAAAGACAGAAAGAATGCAGGCAACAACCACAACAGCCTAGCTGTATTTTTATATACCTTAAAAGATGTGGTTTGGATCCTGTATAAATCTCTGGAATAGTTCTTATTTCACATATTCTTTCTATAAACACATATCATAAAACACATGAAATCTTTTCTACAAAAGGTATTTTATACTAAACAATATAATTCTTATTATCTTTACTTTTTTCAATTTATGATGAGAAAATTCTAAATAAAGCCTTCTGCCAAATCTGTATTTTTCCTTTATCTGTCATAAAAACATTTACATACAAAAACTAAATAAAGGTGTTTTTTAATGTTATCATTTTCTCCTCGTATAAATATCCGAGTTGAGAGAAAAAAATGGAAGCACTTGAAAAAGGCTTTCTTCATGAAGAAAATGGGATAGAATAAAAATTCACATCCATTTTAAAGAAGGTATATTCTTCACATTATTTTTCTCAAACCTCACCATTTAACTACTACTTTTATGTGTTACAGAATTATATACTTACCTTTTGTTTTAGGATATTATAAAGGTACAAGAGAACAATCCTTGGTATTCTCAGTATAGTAATTAAAAATGAGCCTTTTACAACAGTTCCTAGATGATAGCAGAAAAGAATTGAAATGGAAGACAGGACTGGGTGACGTGGTGGGCTATTTTTGTTTCTAGAAAGAAAAACAACATTTTAAAATGTTTTGGAAACTGTTGTTTAAGGAGATATGCGTAGTATCATTTCAGTATTTGGAGATTTAAGCATTTAAGCTGGTATACGCTTTCACACTTAAAACTACTCCAGTTTTCCTTCTGACTTCATCTGAACGTTCACCTTAGTCCAAAGCAAAGTAGCCAAGTTTATAACTTTTATTAGTTTGTTTAATTCTTAAGCAATGACATTTTGATATATTCAGTAATGGAAAAAATATCTAGAAAAAAATTCTATGGAACAGAAGTGAGCAACATCTGAGAATACTTCCTCAAATATCTCCCTCCAGTTTCTGTCACTTTTATCCTCTCAATCTTTTCTTTGACTGTCTTTTCTGCAAGATTTTAGTCTGAAGGAATGAATTCACTATTTCTTCTTTAGTGGTAAAGCTAAAAACAAAAAATATGACAAGATCTCTTGTGCAAAACTGAGGTCTAGTGTCTACTTCCACTGTTGCAACTTGACTGAATTTTGTTTTAAATTTTGTTCAGATAATTAATGCTTTTTATTTTTCACTGAACAGGTTTTGTTTTAAAATGGAACACACAAGAAAGGAATTTTAAATTGTATGTTTAACATTATAATTTGGCCTAAAAATCTTGTAATTCCCCTGCAATCTGTGTCATTTTGGGGAAATAATGTATTTCCCAAATTTCAAATAGAAAGACAAAAAGTTAACCTCATACAACTGGCCTAAGAATCCCAAATACAGGTTTTATTTCCTTGCTTCCTTTATAGAGTTCAGTTTAATGTCAATCATTTACAGAGAATACTATGACACAGCTCTCAAGAATTCATATGAAATCCAGGAAATGAACTTAAAGCCATTGCCCAACCCCTCTTCAAACACTGTAAGAAAAAAAAATCAATTAGATTAACACTATAAATACCTAAAAGTATATTTCAGAGGGTTCAACAAGAAACAACAACAAAAAACCACCAATGATTAAGAGTCACAAACTATCCATTTATAATGCAACCATATGCAATAGGCCCAACCCTGAAAAATTTACTCAAGCAACAGAAACAGTGGTTAAGTAAAGATCAGACATCATAAATACAATGTTCTATTTTCATAAGTAATTCCTTCAAAACATTTGTTACCTTGAAAAATTAATAGTTTGCAGAAGCAGCTTAAAAATAAAAAGGAAGTGATAAGAGAGGGTGACTGTGACAAATATATTTTTGTTATATAAATATTTTTTAATTAAGTCTTCATATACACTGCTTTATGATGGGTATCACAATTCTGCAAGAATCCTGAAGGTATCGCCGCAGTTCATTCAAAACACTAACTGCAGTTATATTTAAATATGTGAATATACCACATTATTTTAAATAGGAAATTCCAGCAATGCAGTTGCTGCATTTATTATTTTTGGTCTCACAACTAGAGGAACCGCTTGGGGATACTGAAATTTTATAATAAGTCTTTTTGTTTGTTTGTTTTTCTTTCAAGTTATCAGGTTTCCATGTTGGAAACACATCCATCTCAAAATAGAGAAGGTACTCTATTCATATAGCACTAGTGTTTCCTTTTCCCTTTTACACTGTCCTACACGTAACAGCCTCAGTCAAATCTCAGAATATAAAAGATTAAGTTTCTGCAAGTTAAAAGGTAACCAAGGCTGAGAAATTTTACTTGATAATTTACTTGCTACCAAGGAGAATAATAAAGAATGGCTTTCATACTTTTAACAGGTCTGATTAATGGGAAAAAAATCTCAGAATTTGAAGTTTAGATAAATTTCTACACATTTGGAAGCTCTTTCACATCTTCTTTTCCTAGCACAGGAATTCTCACAAGAACAGAGTCTGACAAAGTTTCTTGCTTTGCTTCCAAACAGATTGGAAAAAGAAAAAACTTTTTCCTTTTAATTCTGGCTCAGGGAAGGAAACATAGGAAAATATCTAGCCAAATATAACAACAGGTGATGCTTGTGACTAATCAAGTTTTGGCTCAATTATCCATGTACACCCAAGTACCCTCAAGGATGAAGTTTCATCCAGCTTTTTACATTATGCCTGCAATCCTGGAACAACTTTAGCACAAGCATGCAGTCAGCCACATGCATAAGGTTTTGTGGAAAGTTCGTATTGCTCAGTGAATTCTGTGCATGTAGACTCACAGCATGAACGCAGTGCCCCAACATACGCAAGATACCACGGAAAAACAGGAAGATTCCTGATAGGACTGGTTACAAGACTGATTAGGGCCACAGCTTGATTTTCCTCTTTAGTATTCCTATTTTATGTCACCAAGGGATTGCTTGATTTATACAGAACACTACCATTCCAAAACCCTGTGAATTGTCCTCGATACTACATCATCTTTTAATCACTTTATTTCTTCAAGTGCTGCCAGCTGTCTTTATTTTCTTATAAGCTCTGTGATATTGGATATCTTTCTTAACACTAAGTTCCTTGGATTGAATGATCACAAGCATCTCAACTTGAATTTTAAAACCACTTCTTGTGTGATGAAAAAATGCCATCTAGACTGACCCAGAAGTCTTAGATATTTAAAAGGAAAAACAAAACAAAACAAAAACACTTCTCCTCAGAGCTGTGCTTATAGTTTTCTTAATCCTGCCTCACCTTTTTCAAAGCTTGCCTAAAAAGAGATTCACTGTAAAATACTTCAAAAGCATTAACGAACAAATCATGTATTCTCCAAGTAAATATGAATTCCAGTTTTTAAAGAACCACTAAAAATTTCAAGATTTGTAACAGAAGAGACATTATCAGGCTAACAGAAAACTCTCAGAGTGTACTTAAAATTGCCCTTTTAGCTGCTCTCAGCATCACAGGGACAGGTCTGACTACATGCATGCTGATAACCCTTTTCATGAGGTAGGTCAGTAGGGCAAAGGATGCTCATAAATGCTACAGATGTATTGGAAAAGGGGAGAGGAATCCTTAACAAATTTGGTCCTAGTTCATGTCTCAATGACTTCGGTGCAAATCCATAAATCTTGACTGTAAATCCATAAACCTTGGTTTACTGCAAGATGTATTTCACCTCTTGCTGAGTCTACTGGAAGTTCGTGGTGCTGAGCATCTTAGAGTCAGGTTGAAAACTCCAGTCCTGCCAATGTTTATATACTTCCTGATCATCAACACTATGCAGTGAAATACATACAAGACTTAGTTATTGGCTAAGCTCAAACATGGACAGGACTGTGATCCCTGTGACATAGGTCAAGTTGCCATACCACCCTCCTTTAATCCCAGGGAAAGGAAAAACCTCATCTCATCAAAAAGGCAAACACGTGCGTAACCCCTAAGCCCACCAAGGTGAAAATAAACCCTCGTGTAGGACAGCAATACTAACAAAGAATATATATATATATTTAGATTGAACCTTCTTCACAAGTCATACAAAGTAACCAATCTATTTTATTGAATTAATAAATTATTTCACAAATTCATGTTTCATCTAAAACCAAAGAAGGTAAAATTCCCTTGTGGTGGTGGTACTGCAGGTCAAATGTACATTACCTGTAAAGCTGACCCAGCTAAAACCACCACCCTGCCCTCCCTGCTCACAATCCTGCGGCGGCTGCCAGCCGCACAGCACGTGGCTGCGTGTGCTGTGGAAGGAGATTTCCGCAAGGAAAGGCCATGCCATTTCCTCAGAGCACTCAGAAGCCAAGAAGAAAGCATCTCTGTGAGGTATCATAAACAAACTCTTGTGACATGCCTTTGAGATGCTGCCCCAGGGAATACATTAAAAACACATAGGAGGCAAGCCCTGAAT
The DNA here is from genome assembly GCF_011077185.1 of Oxyura jamaicensis. NCBI lineage: Eukaryota > Metazoa > Chordata > Aves > Anseriformes > Anatidae > Oxyura > Oxyura jamaicensis. Next base: position 1,677,463 of record NC_048900.1, on the reverse strand, counting down.
TTCTGGAAGAGCTTGAGATAACCCCTGCCCTCGACAGTGCGACTGCTCTTGTAGCTCACCATCCTCTCCCCGTCCCTTCCCTGATCTCTGCAGGTCTGCGCTGACAGCCTAAAGACCATGAAGAGGGGTCACCACCACGCCAAACCTGCATTTCCTTTTCCAAGCACAAGTCACTCAACACTGTATGTTTAACCTGGCAAGCAAGAGGAGGGCTCAAAAGTAGCAGTACAAAAATGATTTCAATACAAGTGGGTGCAGGAACCTTGTGTACTCCACAGCCAGTTCCTGCAGCAGTAGAAAATAGCTGGAAAGCGGAAGACCCTGACAGAGCAGCAGAAGTCACCACAACAGCTTCTACAGCTGCTTCCCTGCTCTGCATGAAGATATGGACAGTGTCTTTACCTTGGGGATTTAGATGGTGTATCGTCCAAAGATGCACTGCAGCATGCAAAACAGTAAAAGGCAGCAAAACTTATTTTCTTTCCTGTACTTTCCCAAGCAAACAACCTAAATGAATACTTAGTGCCTCAGCACTCAGCTGCCAAAGCTAAATCAATTGCTAAAGCTTGAAGAACATAAAATTTGCTTAGGAGAACAGAGCAACCAGCTACCCCAGAACCACAGACATGCTAGTTACTTGCACTCAGAGCCTCAATAGGGAAAAAGATGACTTAACTGTGAGCTCCTCCCTTATCAGGTCCTTTCACAGCATGTAAAGTAGCGGTGTCACTCAGCAGGTCTTAACCTTTTGAAAAACAGCATTTTAAGTTCTGTCAGCACTCCTACTAGCACCCATTCTGTGGAATGGCTCTTGGCTGTGTAGAGGATCCTAGCACAGAATTCATAATGCACATGTTAAACAGTGCCCTGCCCTGGCTTTCTGAATGGGATGGCTAAACACTGCTTAAAACAAGAATGGCTACCGGCTGTTACACCTTCCAGCTGTGCTGGTACCGCTGGAGCACTCCTGCACACAGGCCCTGTGCTGCTATCTCTGCTGGGCACAGCAGAAACCATTTGGAAACCTTTTGGAAGGAGGCTTTTCTCAGATACGGAAACATCCAGGGATATGTTCTACAGAGCATCAACAGAAACCTGCTACCCAGGTGTTGGCGAAGCCTGAAGTCTCCCTTCCCTGATCCCCAATCCCAGCTGTCCCAAGCTGCTTTCGCTGAAGCTCCCTGGGCCCTCTCCTGCCACACTTGAGTTTTTACAAACGGAAAACCCTCATTGCTGGGAGTAGAGGAACAGAGCAATGAGGGGAAGAAAGCTCATGAAATATTTATGAAGAAAAATGCTTTCCAGATACTACTCTTCCCATTGTCAAAAAAAAAAAAAAAAAAAAAAAAGGCCAGCAATTGTGAGATTTAAATCTCCCTCACAGTGACAGGGTAGCACCACACAGGTGCATGAAACCAGTTTAACTGATACAAGATGAAACCAATCATCTTATAATATTTTAAATGTAAAAAGCAGTACAAATCATGATAAGTAGGGATTTTTCCTCCACCTTTACCTCCCAATGTAGTATAAAATTCAAGGAAGTTTCTTTACACATCTCGAAAATCTTAACAGGGCTGTTAAAGCATTTACAGTTAACTGCAAATATCTGCACAGAATAAAAGAAATGGAGCAGACTAGGCACCTGCAGTCAGAGCTGGAAACCCAGAGCAGGGATGAACACTTAGGAAGAGGTCAAACGGCCGATGAATACATGAAATTACAGCAGAGCCATATATTACATCCCCATTTGGAGCTAATGCAATCTCCTGAAAAAGGGTCAAATGCAGCCTTATGCCTTATGAATGGCAATTTCATCAGAGTCAACAGAGTTCTCTTGGCTTGTATCATGGCTCAATTTGGCCCAGTAACTCAAGCAGTAGGGATGAGTCATATTAAGATCACTCATGCTGTAAAATCAAGATCTTGCAACGAGCAACACTATTTTATACTAAACTAGATTCCAAAATATTGGCATAAACTGCAGTTCATTTGAGCCTACCTTACCTAGAAAGAGACTGAAAGTAAATGCTGGTAAATCCCCAGAACTGTAAGGGGGCAATTCAGCACTTACCTGTTGAAGTAGCAAATAACCACTGCCCCAGCAATTGTCATTTGCTGACAGGCAAGAATGAATTCACTAGTCCAGATAAGGCCAACGAAATGGTACCATGCCATGTAGCAAATTCCAGACAGAGCTCTGTATTCTACTTGTCCTTCTGAAATGGTCTGTGCCGTACCTGGGATTGGGATTATACCACCATATGAATATAATTCATCAGAGAAGAACAAATAAGTATGTATGTAACCTTTTTCCTAACATTTGTCCAATGAAATTATAAAAAAAATAAGTTCAAGTGCTATTTATTTCTACCCACTCCAACAAAACCAAAGAGCCAAAATTTTGTAATCGAACTAGAATTTTGAAAAAGAAACTCTTGCAAAAACTAAAAGCTTGGGTTTAAATTTGGTCTAAAGCAGAGCTGCCAATAAAGTCAAGAGGAGAAATATAAATCAGTAAAGATTTCTACGAAAACATTACTCAATATTTTAGTAATCAAATGCTTCAGAAGCATCCTAAAAAAATCTTTGTTTTCGTCATTCAAATTTGAAATAAACTCAAATTTGAAAATATGAAATGCTTTAGATTTTCTTTACAAGGAGCAAAAGAGAAAAAGTGCATGGAATATTAAGGATGTATAACACTGCAACAAAACAAAATTACTATTTTAATGATTATTACTAAATAGAACAATGGCAACTCAGTTTGCATTCTCTATACTTTGCAATCTTTGTGCAAAATACAGGCATATAAGAAAAGCCTCTCCAAACCCAGTGCCAATAATAATGCAGACATCTATATGGTAGTAAGTGCTCCACAGTGACTACTACATCGAGGAACATTGAAAAATGCACTTATTCAAGCTAAATAAAACTGTCTCCACTTTCATCAATAACAAAGAATTCATTCCATACTCAAAAGATAGCTTTTCACAGAAGGTAGGAATAACTCAGGCAACTTAGCAATCAGACCTTTCCCTATACAATCCAATTTATGACACTTGACTTTGAAGTCTAGTCATGGAGTAACTGTATCAGAACATTCATTCCTAGGGAAAGGTCTCTAGGTCCATAACCTGTGGTTGTTTTTTTAATGTTTTGCTTTTGCTTTTTTTTATTTTACCAAGCCATTACTCCATTAACCTTCAAGATATACATGATCACAGAATAAAATGATCTCTGGAGGTGAGTGGTTTCTTACTCCAGCTGCTTGCAAGAAGAGACAGAATTGTCTTTTACTGCTGGAGCAGCATTCTAATGCCAGCACTAATGTGCACCATCTGCAAGTTCAAAAATACCACAGATAGTAAGCTATGAAGTGGTTCACTTAATTCTGTCCTATTTTCTACAACAACAGAGTTCATACTCAAGAATAGCTAGAAGTAGAAACAATAAAGATTTGTTTTCAGCCATCAGGTTTAGGCAAGCTTTACAACCCAAGTCCATTTGCCTGTAAATTATGAAAAATATTAATCCACCCCATAGCAGCACTGCAAAATTAGTTTGAAGTGCTTTGAAAGGACCAAAAATCACTACACAGGTGCATAATCATTACTACATGGTTAGCTTAAATATGTGTCTGTATTTAAATAAACAAATTATTTTACTCCTACAACATTAGCACTATAAGAAACTCATCCCTCTTAGATGCTCAGAGAAGAACTATTTGCTATTGAAAGGCATGGAAAAAAGAACAAGTCTATGAATAGATTTATAGCCTACAAACTAAGCATTCTTCCCACAGCTGAACCAATCTTGTTCTCAGCACTCTTGTAATCAAGACTCGCATCCATCAACACAACACAGCTGGCCTCAAGGAAGCGCTTGTAGGTACTGTAGGTATCAGGCTTGTTCAGCAAGGCAAACGTTGCTGAAGTGCAGACAGACATATTTTTTAACTATTTTGTTTTCTGAAAGGTTATCAATTTTAACTAAACAGCTAAACTCTTTGCAGTGCTGTAAGGCTGATCATTCCCAGAAATATTGCTGCTTCCATTATATTCAAATGCATTTTAAGTCTGTGAAATGCAAGATGCTTGCTGTTGTGAAAAAGATATTACTCTTACCTCAGATCCCTTATCACAAAATCACAGCCATTCTTCCCCATTCCCTTACTCCTTGTTTTTAAGTTTGGATACAAAAGCTATTTATCCTTTTTAGATTTTTTGAGAAGAGGTTCATCTACTTTGGCACATTAAAACAAGCTATGTGCTATACCATTTCTTCTTGTTCTGAATCCAAGGGGGGGTTCATCGCCCTTGCATCTTCCAGGGGCTCTAGACTGCCAGTTTCCTGCAGCACACCCAGTTAATTCTCCCCAAATATGCCCACTAACCATAGCCTATAACCTTCTCTGCGGAATTTGTGCAAATGATAGGTCAATAAAATACAAGGTCTCCTACCTCCCCATTTCTATGCAAAGACATTATGCCGTTTGGTACCAGGATTAACCATGCTTTCCAGCATAAAATCTACCTGAACATTTATTTATTTATTTATTTTTAAAAAAGCACATTTCTGATTTTGCTTCTCTAGCTTTGTCACGAGGATTGGCAAATATCTGCATTGTAAACTAATTCCTTTTGCTTTTTTCCAGCCTACTGAAATAACCACCTGCAGAAACAACAGCAGTGGGTTTGTTTCCTGGCCAACCTTACACACGGCCGTGTGTACAGCACTGTACCCCGCTGCACAGGTTTTGTTACCTCACAGAAATCTGTTTACCAATGTAAATATCTGTGCCTGGCTGATACCCTGTCTGTTGGGCCTACTGTGCATATACAATGCTGTCAACAGAATTCCATGCAATGCTGCTTTTCATGTCAGTCCCAGCAGCACAGATAAGCTTTAATGCTACCCTAGATATGCTTATGAGAAAAGCATATGCCTTTTTCCTCATCACTCCACTTTGATCTTACTGTTCACGTAAGCTAAACTTTCTCAACAAAGCCTTGAAATACAGTTTTAATTTGTCAGCAGAGCTTTTTTCCTCCAGCTACACACTCACAGCACAGTCTGCTGAAAGTGAATCCTTCTGGTGTACTATATATATGCTCCTAGTGGCAAGGCTAACAAGTCAGTAGTAAAGAGCTTACAGAACTAGAGTCCTCCAGCTGAATCACCAAATCTGAAAACCTCTGATCAGTACAAATGTTCATCTGCTGCAAATACTTCAAAGCGGTGCTGTTAACAATGCAAACAATCACAAGTGTTTGCAGCAGGATTCGGAACAGTTCCTCCACCTGGCTGTGCGCTGACTGCAGCGCCGTGCCGCGCCGTTGTGCCAGCCAGCACAGCAGTGCAACGACAAGAAAGGCAGCGTGCACAGGCAGCATCACCAGCTACACTCTGGCACTCTAAGACCTGGGTCAGATGCTCTTGTTCGGCAGCAGCTGCTGCAAGTTTTTGCTGATGCCCAAAGCAGCAGGCTGTTTTAAAGGGATGAAATTTCCTGGGAAGTCTAGTTTAGCAATTTCACTATCAGAACAAAGAACCACTGCCCAGAAAATACCAAGAGCCTGTTTATCAGTTCCTGTTAACATGAAAATACAATGTGCACTTCCCACTGCTAAGGGAGGAAAGGTTCTGGCAGCATGCACGGAATCTTCATGTGTCCTCCAACAGAATTTATTGTGTAATTTTATTTATTTATTTTTTCCATGTGGTGGTATTTACAGCAAAGCTAGCCAACTGTAATTGGAATGTCAAGGACTCTGCAAGGATTAGGTTTTTATTGTTGGTTTAGCTACTGAACAACTTTATACAGCAGTTCTATTGCTCTTGCCTGTAGGATGCACCTTCACTACAGGAAAATCTCATGCTGCCTTCTCATCCTGCATTACGCACATAGTATTAATGCCACCTGGACTTCACAGCTCCCGCATGCTAGAAAGCTGAAAGACGTGTTCTGCTGTGCCAGACAGACACTTAAGTTCTGCAATGAAACAGCACACAAATTCGCAAACAATAAGACTCAATAACCCTAAGATATATCAGCTTTTCCAAAGCACAGCTGAATTCCATTCCTACCCAGCTAATGGTTCTAACTGGTGCCACTGTTTGCGCTGTCTCAAGTCTCGTGGAGTCTGGCATTTGTCCTAGATCTCTAGGTCTGGAATTCACTCGCTCTCTGCTGCTCTTACAGCCTCTGAATTACTGAGGTACTTAAGCAGATGCCTACCTTAAAATGCATAAGTCGTCCCACTGATTTTAATAGGATTATCAACGTTTTTCAAGCCAGTCATGTGCATAAGTACCTTTCCAAGGGCATCCATAGGTTTCTATAGCTCCCAAGAAGTTAGTCTCTTCTCAAAGTAACACTAACTTTTGGAGAGGATGTAAATAAGGTGCCTGTGTGGTCACATAAAGATCAGGTGCATCACAGCTCAAGCGAGAATCCAGTGCTCCAGAGCTGTGAGATGCAGAGACACTATAAATATTATACAACTAGTGAAGATCCAAGAAAAATGTTAAGAACAGGTGCAGCACAGTAGCAAGTCAATTTAATTTGCCCATTTCTTTGTATTATACAAAAGACTCGTGTCTTTATAAACATTTCAGTTTCTCAGCTTTCTTAATATATTTCCATTTAAGATATAGATCCAGAAAATACACGTGTGAGAAAAAAAGTCAGTGTCATAAACAAGACAAAACCACCTACATTTTATGTAGTGAATGCTGGCTAGGCAGCTATTTGTCAACAGAGAAAACAAATTGTTCAAAGAGAGCAGATCCTGGGAGATCTTCAGAAAAGTACTGTGAGCTCTTGCAAAAAGTCCCCAGAATTCAAAAAGCAAAAGAAATGTCTTCCATCTACAGGGTGATTAAAGAAAACAAGTAAAAAATGCAAAGCTGGTCTGCCAATGTATTATTAGCCAAACAGTACAGTATATATATGTGTGTGTGTATATATACGTACATATATATACACACATATATACGTACATATATGTACGTATATATATATATGGGATGCTTAAGTTCTAGCCATTCTAAAAAACCAAAGCAACCAGCTACCTTACTCTGATCTGCTATATCAGGCAGCATTTTGAGGACTCATATTTGGGTTGAAAATTTGAAATAAAATTTAAAGGAATTTTCTCAATATCAAATCTAGCCTAGAGATCATTAACCTCATTTTGAACTACGAAAGAAATCTAAGCTGTGGTTTACTGGGTAGAGTACAGGACTGGAACAACTATCATAACTTCTTGCTGACACCGACCTTCAGTGTCACCTCATCAAAACCCCTTGATCTGTGAGCCAGATAAAAACAATCCTTTATTATCTCCCCAGATCATTAAAAGGCTAAAACTGCCTTTGTTGTCTTCGAGCTCCTCTCAGGAGTTATCTGTAATCAGAGCAGCTGTAAACAACTGAGTAGATTCAGAAATAAATCTTTCCTACACTACTTTATCGGCACCTAGTGGGCACTGAGGCTGCTGCAGGTCATTTACATGTTATTTACATAAGAACACCTCAGCCCTGGACTTTGCCAAAAACTCAGTTTACATCTGTTGGGTAACAACAGCCACCATGTAACACAGACATCATAATAAAAAGCATACTTGCAAACAAATGATAAAACCAATGGATTCAAGCTTTAATCAGGTAAATTAATGAAACTCGTAGAGTGCATTTTGCTACCTGCATTCACGCTTAGGCTGTGACTTAGAATTGGTACAGATCCTTTATCAGATACACATTCCCTTCTAAGTATTAACATGCTATCTATTAGCAGAAAACCCATACAAGGATTGACACCTACACTAAAAATATCCTGGCAGAAGATCTGTTAAAACATATGTTTTACTAGACTCCCTACATGAGCAATACATTGATAGGTAAGTGCCTGGAAATGACCTTCCATTCTTATGCTATATCTGCAAGAAATCAATTCTTTAAAAACTGAGAGCACGCTAGACATTTCAACATTGCTCTACTATGCAGCAAGATTATGCTGCCTTCCGTACCACCATTTGTATCTTGGAGCACTAACATTCCTATTATGCTAGGGAAAAAAAAAAAAAAAAAGTAAAATACCTCAGAGCCAAGAGACGTCTGCTGCACTATGAATGTTAGAGCACGTCACAAGCTATTTGGATTCTGTTCTCCAATATGGCAGGAAAAATAAGCTGAATGGAAATGTCTAGCAGAAAACAAAGAACATAACCAATACGGGAAAATGGCACAACGTGGACAAATCATAAAAAGTCTCTCAAAGGCGGTTTTCACTGTTTTTTATTTCCCTGTGAATACACGTGGAATTTGCTTTCAGATGTAATGTGCAACTCACTATTTTCCTGCAAATCTGTAAAAGCATCCAGGAAGTATCTGACTAGTTCCTCATCCGGCACTTATCATCAAGCTGTTTCTGTTATATAAGCTAAAATATTTCTACTCTTTTAATGATTTCTGCATTTCCAAAAGCTTTTCAATATGACACACTCGGCTGGCGTTTTCTAAATTTAGATTTAACAAGGGCAAGCTTCACATCCCTACGTGTGCTTATTAAGAGAACCAATGAATATTCTTGTGGGTAATGTGTCAGCTCAGATAAAAATCAAGGATGTAGTATTTTTTCTAATAGTTCCGGTTAATTATATATTTAGCAAATCTGTGTGTTGTCATTCATTTTATTTACCTGCTGCTATTTTTACTATAGTTAATGTTTATCTTAAATTGCTTGTGATCCAAGCAGGTGCATGAAATGAACAGTTGGTTCAGGAGATGCTCCTTTCTATAAAGGACTGGTCTGAACCAGTGAAAAGGTACCCCACAAGGACAGTTCGAAAATTAGTGCCACCTAGCTGATCTGTGCAAAAACGGGATTAAGACTACAGAAAAGCTAACACTCAAAGGTATGTCTAGCACACAATACAGTCTCTGTAATGGGAAAACCCAACTCAGAGGAGCGTGGAAAAGAAATATCCATGACCCTTAAAGCAAAGTGAATCTGTCTGACTATTTAGTCAGGCAGGAACCACTCACAAAGAGACTGCAGGCTGGACATCTGGCCTTGCTAGGTCAGACCGTTTTGTAGAAGCAGGTCATCAGGCAGACAGTGCTTCAAGCAGCAATATCTGATGCACGTGAGCTACTGGAAAATGGTAGCTGAAGCAGAGAGATCCTTGCAAACCTGCATAACTCTCCAAGGAAAAATGGAGGGAAATAGATCCTGGTCTAGCCGAAGCAGTGGCTGACTGATGCACAATACCAGTATAGACTCAGACAGATGGTGTCTCATGTTGCAGGTGAAGTGGGTTTTGTACATTGCCAGATTTAACGGGGTGAGACTGAGATGGAAGCAGTTGTCATGGGAGAGGAGTGAGGTGCCTGACCCACAGAGGTGGGGAATATTGCCAGCTTTGGCAAATGGGCTCAGCTACAGAAAAGTTGGAGGCTTTTCTGGCCTTGGAGGGATCTACAAGCCTGTGCAGAGGAGTTATTACAACCACAGGCTCAAGAAGTGGTGGAAGCACATGACAAAATAAAACATAAGTGTTAAAAGACCTTGGCTGCATTTTGCTTCTCCACACACAAAGGACCGCAAAGATTCAGGAAAACAAACAAACAAACAACAACAGAACACACAAGAATAACTAAAGCTTCCATGACAAAGAGCTGTCTCTGCCTGCATCAATTCTGTACGAACTCCAACCCACAGGACAACATCTGACTCCTAGTAGTAGTCACTGTAGAAATTCAAAATGAAAAACAAACAAAAAAACAACACTCAAATCATTATGATTCCCATGGACAAAAGCTGGTATCTGCATGAAGAGTTATTCCCAGAGCTACACACAACCAGTTTAGCATCCTTCCTTCAGGTGATGTTTCACAAAAGGATAACCTTCCTCTCCCTCAGACAGTGATGCTGTGCCAAGGGACAGCATCCAAGTTAGCTGTGGTTCAATCAGTGACAAATCTTATAGCAGAATGTCCCTCAGTAATACCATTTCCATACTCATGACCTGTTCTTCTTACAGATGTTTCACAGTATGATTGACTTTCTCTATAGAGCACCTCCTCTACAATTGCAAGAGCCTCTGGATCGATCCAAATACTATTGTACCAATCTAAATAATTACAGCAGTTGTCAATAAAGTACTGCTCTAAAACAATGTGCTGCCTCCACGACAACTGGGCATTGTTTAAAGTCAGAGGAAATTAACAGGAGAGAGATGACAACTTTTAATGCAGTTATGAAATGAGTTACTTTCCTCATTTAAATACATAAAGCATATACATATCTACCACCATCTAATCATAAATTAAATAACTGAGAAAGAACAAACCTAAAGCCCACATCTAGGAACAAAAAACCTTTCTCCTGTAGTGCTGACGCACAGAAATATAGCAATGTCAAAGACTGCAGCAAGATTTTTTTTTTTTAAATAAAATGGCTAAATAAAATTGCTAGCCCATAGTTTGCATACTAACACCAGAAGGTCACATATTTAAGAACTGAACTTCAGAAGCAGATAACATTCATCAAAAACATGAACAGCATATACTTACCTGCAGTTCCTAAGCTTAGTAGTACAGCAACCCAGAATATCCAGAAGACAATCAGAATCAGAAAGGTCCAAAGTGGTTGGAAAAGGAGGAAAGGGATTCTACTTATTATTTTACCAACAATCTGAAAGAGCTGTACAGTGAACTGAAGCTTCTTTCTTAGCACAAGTATAAGGGAAAGCAGAACAATCTGTTACAAAAAAGAAAACAAAAAATAGTAATTTTTTTTTCTTTCCTTAAGAAAAGTAGGAGAAGTTGTCATACGTGAAATTTATATTCCACAAACACTGTGCACTGGAAATGCTTTCTAAGACACTGCCTATATTATCAAGGAGCCTGTGAATTAAAATCTTTAGTTTCATGAAATTAAATCTATGAAGTGTTACTATTGCTGCTTTAAAACAAAATAAGACTCAAAAAACTTCAGTTCACCCAACGGAAACAGTTTGTTTTGCTTTACAGCAACAAACATAAATGTATGTTTCATGCTACACTTCCAGATATTCTGTATGTCATGAACATGTAAACTTCCTTCCTACTCAAGTCAGCTTGCCACCATTCACACTAGGAGGAGGTCCAGTCCTTTTCTGCAGAAAGTAACAGTAGCAAAACTAAATAGATTTAAGAGCTCTGTCTACACTGAAGCAAAGCAGATGTACGATGAAACCTCCATTTAAATAATTCAGTTTTGCCAAAGTACAAAAACAAATTCAAAAAACAACAACAAGGTGTAAACACCTCACAAGTGTTTTGTATTTGACATGGAACTATGAACAACATTTAAGAGACAGGCTGAAATTCATAAAATAATAAATGCAACCCGTGGCAGTTCCTTCACCAGTTTTCTTGCCTGTACTACGAAGATGCCACCAGCCATGAGAGAAGAGCAGACGTTCCCACTGTCCTATGAATGAAAGTCAGTTGCATACAAATGGACCTTTTCTTACCCTCTTATTATCAACAGATGTTAAAAGGTAAGTTCGTAAGTTACAGAGGATATGAAAAAATCTGATCTGTAACATTTATATTTTCACTATAAACTCAGACTGTTCATATCCAGTGAATCCTAGTCTGTGGATCTGCTTGAAGAAAACAGAAATACATTTTGACAAATGTCTCATCAACTACAAATTGTACACTTGTATTGAACAATGACTCCTTTAACACTGCAACATCAGAGTGAAAAAAAATGCCTTTAAAAGTTGAAGGCCAGAGTCAGGTTTTCTGTTGGAAAACAAGGTCAGTGAGAGAAAAGCAGAATTTAACCCTGTAACTTGAGGCCTACACACTGCTGCCTGTGCTTCACCTACCCCTTTCATTGTCTGAAAGAGCCACCCCTCTCTACTTCTGACATGGTGGGCCGAATGCACAGATCTTGTTCACGAGGAGCCAGAGCCTCTCTCTTCACTCGCCATGGTTCTCCAACTAGCTGATGCACAGAAGAATGGGGATGGAACGTAACTCCTGCATTTCTACAAAACTGGTGCTAATGATGCTTATACAAGTGTGACATAGCCCTGTGATGAAAAATGAAATTCACAGTGAAGATACAGAACTGTTTAAATGACCGTAAGCAGATCTCATCATTGATTCTCCTTTTCAAATTTGAAATGGATGAGGAATTATTCTTACTGCTGCAGAACCCCTGTAGTTCAAAATTTTTAGTTACAGCCTCCGTCACTGCTTACTGTAAACTACTACTTACTGTAATTATTGTAGAGAAGATAGCATATCCAAGTAGAAATTTTACGTTCTCCTTTTCTGTTTCCAGTTCAGTGCTGGGATCATTTCTGTAGTCATAGTAGAGCCACCAGAGGACACCTGAGACAACTGCAGCAAACAAGCAGTGTGAAGATGGGCAGTGCTCCCCAGGCTGCAGCTCCCACCTCTCTCCCGATCCCCTCACCCTTCTGCCTACACCCAGCTCCGCTCAGGAGTTGTCATGTACGAGAGGTACAGTATCTACGATCACAAAGAAAATTCACATCATGGTCTGTTACTCTGAGGTACAAACCCAGAAGAAGGAGCTAGGCTAAAACTCAGCCAATATAATTTTGTTGAGGAAAAAAGAAGCTAACTGTTATGGAATGACAAGCATTAGCTGGACACATTCCTACAGTTCTCTCTTTCCAAAGCAGGCAATATAAAATTTCACTAAACTTTCTGTGAAACAGCAGCATTTTTGTAACTGTACTTATCTGCCAGAAGAAATGTCATTTCCAGGCATCTATTAATAACTAAATCTTATCATCACCCCAACACTCAGCAGCTGGAACAGCACAGCCAGATGTTGGTACCCCAAGGCAAGCAGGACTCAGTTTGGAAATGGCTGGGGTAAGCTTAAGGTTACCGAGGAGAACCAAGGAGAAAAGGGACAGCTGTTTGTTCAGCTGTCTCTCCTTCAGTTCAGTGAGATGAGTGCTTTAACTACGCATACACTAAAAGGTAAATATACTTACATAACAACCCAAATACAACCAGAGCAATCAAGGTATGGACCAGAAGTGTCCGAATGAATCTGAAGGTTAAAACCATTATAAAACAGAAAGCTGAAAAATACACAAAGTTTATTATTAGTGTTACCAACCATTTAACTTAACTCTTGTTAATATTATAGTTAATTTTAAGGTCCTAGTAGAATTTGGGCTTTTACTTTTAAAGGGTGGTCTCAAAAGCAACAGCATGTACTGAAGTTGGTGACCTTTTTAAAATTTAAAACAGTTATAGATAACTTTCTAGTAAAGTTTATAACTGAAATATTTCCCTTTGGGAATAATTGGCTATTCAGTAATATTTTGTATAAAGACTAAAGTTAAAATCTAAATGTTAAAGCTAATGCTATTATTCTTTTTAACAACAATTTCTTAGTCCCATGAAAAAAGGTTTATGATCATATCTAGGAACACAGAATCTTATATTTGCTAGCACTGAATTTCACCAGTCTATGCCTCCTGATACGAAACAAGAACTCTTCCTTGAAAACAACTCTACCCAGAAAATGTAAAAAAGGTCAGTACTTTTAAATAAAAAACTATAAAGGTCATAGAAACATTTTAAACCTCAAACTCTAATTGAATATTATTCACTTTTTATTTATAACCTCATTTTTTTTTGTAACCTTACCTAGTGCAAGGACACTCAGTCCTATCACAGTATCTCTTCCTGCCAATATTCCACTCAGAATTCGGTGAAAAACATCCATTTCATTAACCATACTTATTAAGACAGATGCATATTTGGAATAGCATTCAGGATGTTGTGGAACACACCGATTAAATAATGGAAAAGATTTACTGGAAGGTTAAAAAAAAAAAAAAGATGATGAAAAATGTTTTCATTACTGAACAAACAGTTTCAAACTCACAACAATCTATTCCACTGCTCCCTTTCAAGCAGTGCGCTTCCAGCGGCCTCAATACACGTTTGCAGCAGCATCCAGACAATCTGCGACCTACCAGTTATCCTCCCTGCCTGGGAGAAAACCTTACACACGGAGTCTGACACACCAGGACACCGGGCATGGGAGTGGTCTGTTAACAAGTGGCCAGACAGCAGTTCTATCTGCAAAATAAACTCTTGGCAGCACCATGTCTGTGTTGCTGTGCTGTAACATCCATTCGAAACCAACCTGGAGAATTACTATCTCAGTCATCATCAGCATGTAGCTCCTATCCTGTTTCTAATCTGGCTTCGTCTGCTTTGCTCCCATGTGTTTATGTAAAACCTAAACTCCTGCTAGCATGGCTGGAAACTATGTTGTTGTAGGTAATTCTAGAGCATGAACATTTTTGCATCATTTTGAGGATGTTTAAGTATTCTCAAAGCTGCTCCACAGCAATGTTTGTACTGTACAATTAACACCACCTAATATTTACATATAAAATTATCTGCCTCTCAGAGCCAGCCTATTGAATTTATTTATCATCCTATTTTGGCAAGGCCACACTACAACAAAGAGACATCCCTGCCTAAAAAGGAGAGGTCTGCTCGTCAGCACTTTAAAGCTTCTCTGACTAGCTTTGCTGCTACTGTGAAATGTTACTGTGTGAGATGTATATGGTAAGTTCCTTGCCAAATAAAGGCTTAAAAAGGCAAAGAAATAAGTAAAATGTCATATTTTTCATCCGTTTACATGCCTTCCTTTGATCCATTGTATAATGCTTTTATGTGTCTCCTGCTCTCTTCTGTGGTTTTTTCTTCCCTCTATTTTCTCTTGTTCAGAGCAGTAGAGGACTTAGCTCTGCAGACATGGAGATTCCAATTATTTGCTGTATCTTCATGACAGTGGAATTGAAAATCATGGGTTTAAGGATTTTGACTCACTAATTTGTAACAAATTAAACAATACAACTAAACTGACATCTGTACTTTTTACATGCTGCAGAATGTTAGATGCTGACATCCACAGACCTGCGGTTCAAGCCAGTTGGCTGTGAAATGATTCTGACAGAAAATTTCTGGGTTCAGCATAACAAGCCAGGTCCGAGAGCACAGCTCCTCTTCCTTGGCATTGAGGGAGAGAGCAAAAGTCTGTGCAGGAGATAAGCTGCTCCTCATGCGGAGTGCTCTGACCCTGATCTGGAGAGGAAACATCTCTAAAGGGTGGAGGGATGATGAGAATGCAGTCCTTGTTCATTCTGTGGGACAGGACACAGGCGTGTTCACAGGCACACAGCAACAAAATTCTGATTGTAAAGCATCACGTCAGCTACAAAATGCGAGGAAGTAAGAACCCTTAAGAAGCTGTTTGTACTCAAGGGTGTTGTAAAGTACCAATTAATTCTTACCTTGGTGGAACTGGCAGTGTGGGACACAACTCAGCTGCCTTTGGATTTAGTGTGTAGCTGGAAACGTTCAGGTTGTAAACACAAAGACAAGAACCTAAGAAATAAGAGAAATGGTAGCTTAATATTAGCTACAATTTTGAAAAAAAAAATACATTAAGTTTTGTTTGCACTTCTGTTTTAATCCCTTAGCAGGCCATATTCATCACTGATATTCTTGTAGGAATGTAGATTCCCCATTAGAATTAGTTACCCATTAGAATTAATGGATAAACCTACAGCAACCCCTACAGGATCTTCTGTCTTCTACACTTAACTTCAATTACCATTTAAAGATCTTCCTTGAGGGCAGGCACACTGCTTGTTCCATAGTACAGTACTTCAGTTTTAAACTCTTGCTCCTTTAGACAACAGAAAAACCTAAATTGACACAAGCTTCAATAGGGCCAGGTCCCTCATAATTTAGAACAGAATATATGTCTATCCAGAAGCTTAGTACTTTCTGGACTCTGCCTAAATAGTGCCAGGCACTCTGCTAATAATGCTCTGCTCCATTATCTAATGCTTCTAGGAGAGAAATGCTGGTTGCATTCAAGCCATTCAAAATGCAACATTGCCCTCTCCCTCGAGATGAATATGCAAGCAGTTTTAGCATGTGGATGGAATTTCATGCCATTTTATTCAGTTACACTGAAATTACTTACACAATATCACAGGTGTTTACAGCTTTCTGTACATAACCGAATGATGACAAAATATCCCAAAATGAAATTTTAACAAATGTTGTCAATTTAAATATAAACCCTTGCCAAAAATTCAACAAAACCAAAAAGAATAGAATTCTGACCTCCAATAAAAATAGCCACTCGTATCTGTACGGTCTGCAGTTGACGCATACACTGTGGAACAAGGGTTAGGCCACAGGTTATTTTACTTACGTGATGGAAATGAATAAACTGGAGCTGCCTCTTTTGCACAATAGCTACTTCTGACATCATATTCATCTTGAACAGTAGAAAAATTAAAAAAAAAAATCTAGGTAAAATTGCAAATTTGGGGCTCTGATGTCAAAAAAGGTAACACTGCCTCTGTATATCTAGAATTAATAATTCCACCATGGTTTTAACCAATTTTAAAAGAACCATTGAGGCAAGTTTCTCGAATAGCACATAAGCTCTGTTCACATACAGGCATCCCCAACAAACCAATTCAGTTCATTCTCAGCAGCCAGTTTTCTGCTGGACAATCTCAGCATCGTGCAGAAATGAATCAACAGCTTTTAAATTTGCATAAGAGAGTTGTAACAATTCTAGAAACTATGGCTCTGAAATAGCAGAGACGATGTTTTATTTTCTGTTGCCATGGACTGCTCAGGAAATTAATGGTAAGAAATGACTCCCTAGCGTAGCAAACAGAAGAATAATAAAGTGAAAGCTTCTCAACTGTACTACAGATACATTAGATACTCATATTCCCTGTTGCACACCATTGTTCCTTGCAAAACTCTGGAGGTCTTCCAAAGAGTTGAGCTGCTCTTGTGGACAACTAGACACGCACAAGGAAACTGAACTGATTTTGAGGCTTTGCATTTCCAGGCTGCATGAATTCAGAAAGAACACATACCTAGAAAGACAAAAAGATCCTCGTTTCAAAAAACAAGCTTTCTGGTTTTCATAGGTTTAAATTCTGAGTCTTCTTTCCATCTTTTTAAAGTGCTACAAAGCAGATGAAACTTTTTCCACATACAATGAAAAAAAAAATGGAGTTTGAAGGCTAAAGTTAAGAAGCAATTTGAGAATATGCTACATTTTTACATTTCAGTTTAGGTTCTTAAATGGGATCAGAAATTTCCAAGGTGGGTGCCACTCTCCAAGTGTTCTCTTGCACAGCAGTCAACAGAACGACTGGCAACTTCAGCTTTTTTTAAACTTCCATAAATACAAACACTTGTCTGTGTAGAATGACTGCTGGTCTGTCTGAAGTCCTATTTAAGACCCTATCTAAGAAAAAATCAGCATAAAGCATAACGATGTAGTACCTTTTCAAATTCCATCTTAAAGTTTTAGTTTCCCTCACCATTTTGCACACTTCTTAGACCTTATTTGCCTTTAAATTTAAGCATGTAATTATATATGCATGTAAATGATTGACAACTAGATGATGTATATTGTATGAAGTTATGCTCACTTCTCAAACATTAGATTTATTTAAACATTCTCTGATGTACTTACTTTTTATTAGTCATGTCCTGTCCAGAAAGGGGTGCCCCTTTTACAGGAGTATTCTTCCTACCACATATGTTCCCAAAGCTGTCGTATCCAAGCACAAGTCTTTCTGCCGCACCAGCCATCACAGCATAGCCAGTTATAAACATCTATTAAAAAAAAATATTAATGTGAAATCATGCTATGATAGCCTTTCCCTCCCATTCAATAAATATTTCTTTTAACACATGCATTTTTGTCTTGTGAAGGCAAACAGTTAAATCTAAAATTCACCCCTCTGAACAAGGCCAGAGCAAGTCATATGGACAAGTTTAGCCCTGGTGTCTCCTCAGACCCTTCCTTTATCTTGCAGAAAGCAGACAGTACACGAATTAATTTAGCAGAACATCACAGGCAAAGAAAGATAGGGGCTGAGATTAAAATGACTGGAAAAAAGCAATAAGGTGCTAAATCCTGCCTCTGCCGAAGTTCCTGTGTGTCCCTGGGCAAGGTCACTCAGGTGGTAATTTTCCGTATGTAGCTACTGCTTCTCGTATTTCAGAGTGCCCTTAGGAACACACCTGGACACTACATCTGCTGAAATGTTGAGACATTGCAGCTGCTATTAAGGTGTATTTTAAAAACAAAGGGTAATTAAAATTCAGGTTATCTTAAATTTCAGGAAGGTGCATTGTTTACCACGTGAAAAACCTCAAAAGAACTACATTGTGAACTTAGGTGTCACTGCACCAAACTTTTGGATGCTCTGTTGCCTCACCACAGCCCCGGCACTGCAGGTCAGCTGTACACCTCAGGGGCAGCTAAGCACCTCTGCTACCTGAGTAGCAGCAACATTTCATCAACATAAGATGCTGTGCCTAGGAATGCAGCCTATACCCTGCTCATGTACCCCGTGAGGGCCAAAATGCCCTTTGAAGAGAAGCTTTCCAAGTGCCAAGAAGCAGTAATTCTGTGAAGCTGAAGTCTTGAGCATTTTACCCAACAGCTTATTTACAGCTCTCCAGCTGAGGAACTTGGTGATTTAATCATCTCCTCTGTCCCATGGGGTGTAAAACACATTTCGCATACATCAAGGACAAAACAGTTGGCTCTATGGCTGCATGCAAATTGTTGGCAGCAGCAAGTCTTCTCTGTCCCTCATTAACCACTGCTACTTCGCATAGAGTAGCTGAGTATCGGCTGTGCTGGGGAGAGATGGCACTTATCAGATCCAGCACAACTGCTTTATTAGTTAAGGTTTAGTGCCTTTGTTATTCTACTTTTAGCACTCATGACTAAAGATGGGATCTGGGCAGAAACCGAGTCTCATACACAAACAAGTAAATGTGTCTCCTTAGTCCTAAGGGTAGTCTAATTTGTGCTTATGTGTTTGCACTGTAACTATTTAAATAATACTATTTAAATTATGCTCACATGTTAATGTTGTCTTAACATGGAGAACTTTGTAGAGACTCCATAATTAAAGTTGGCATACTACTTGTGTGTGTGATGCTTGTTACAGTAACAAGTTATTTTCAGATCCAGTTTATTTACAAAGCAAATACCTGTTAAAAATCTTTTAACAAAAAAAAAAAAAAAAAAAAAAAAAAACCATAAAAAAAAAATAAAAAAAAAAAAAATCTGGTAAACCTTCTAAAGACAGAAGTTACAGGACCATTGCCATCGGTGCAGCAAGTACTGTGTGCATGTGAATGATTTTTTTTAAGGTACAGAATGCTGCACACAAGCCATAAATCTCGTTAAGCAATAGACAGCTGTGTGACTGCTGGAGGGGTGTGTCATTCTCAGCCTGCCAGTGATATGCATTTCCACACAGCCAATAGTGTGATTTCTTTTTTTTCCCATTATGTGAATAAATCAGTATTACCTTTTTTTTTCCAAGTCTTCTAAAAATAAGATTAAACAAAACTATTTTACAGAAATTAAGCACTAAGAATAGTGGCAGAGAAAACAAACAAAAATCCTAAATCCTCACCCTTTGATGGGATTAACATTTGGCATGTCTTACACTGACCAAAGCACCAAGCATAAGACAACACATTTAAACCAACCAACCAACCACCCCGACCACAACGTTCTGCTCCAGCTTATGCAGTGTTCAAGATGTGTATATATTCTTCTTCATGAGCTTCCATTAAAGCAGTTATTAGGAATTGAATTTAAAACTGATTTAATAGTGTATTCATCGCTCAGTAGCCTCAGACACGTCGTGAAAAAACACTCATGCTTAAGACAAGGCAGGCTCCCCACAGCTTGTGTCCTGTTCCAGAAACGGGGCAGAAGGCCAGCTGACAGACCGAGAGACATGTTGCAAGATAAAAAAGCTCCTGAGGGTGAAATAAGTAGAAACAAGAGTCCAGTCTGAGCCCGATTAGCTTACGGGAAGTGGACTCCGAGTACCCCAGCCCTGCACAGACCCGGGATACGGCGCG